>NW_008340854.1:265575-324599 GCF_000622305.1 Nannospalax galili
AGTGGACAGTGACAGGGATGGCAGAGTATGGAGCCTCTAGTGGGCGAGGAAGGCTGTCTATCTGACGAGTTTTGTATTCATGCTCAGATGCCGAGGAGCTCAGAAGGTGGGCGACTGTGACCAGTGATAGTCATGTATATAGAGATTAGAAATGCATGTGAAAACTTCTCAATGTCAATTGCTTTGGAATGAATTCTTCTGTATGAAAAAAAAAATTAAAAAAATAATGATTAAAAAACAATAATTAGTAGATGTGAAAAACATTACCATTGAAATCTACCTGATGACTTTATATCCATGCTCAGATGCCTAGAAGCTCAGAAAGTAACCAACTGTGAGTAGTAATAATCAGATATTTAGAGATTAGAAATGCATGTGCAAACATCCAATGTCAATTGCATTGAAAAAGAATTTTTCTATATGAAACTGTGTATTATAATAATGAAATGGAGATCTTTTTAAAGGTTAAAACATCATTTAATTTATGTCTTATAGGGTTTATACTGAGTACAATATTGTATAACTGTAATAATTCAACTGTAAACCTAAAAATTTAGAGCCAAATTTGAAAGAGATGCATCCTACCTCAGGAAAACGTTATTGAATACGTCAATTGTGTTGTAATGATATGCTTCTTCTAAGTATGTTGTTATTAAATAAATCATTTTTAAAAATTAAAAAAAAAAACATCAGTCCATGGTATGCTTCGAATGAGTGAATTTTATTGTATATTAGTAATGCTTTAGTACAATTTTTAAAAATGCAGCATGGTGCTAGCGAGATGGCTCAGCAGTTAAGAGCACTGGCTGCTCTGGCAGAGGACCTGGATTCAGTTCCCAACACCTACATGGTAGTCAACAACCATCCATAACTCCAATTCCAGGGGATCTGATACCCTTTTCTGGGCTCCTTGGACACTGTATACATACAGTGCACTTACATACATGCAAACAAAACATGTAAAATACAAGTGAATAAAATGTTTAAATATGTTTTAAAAGTGTAGCATGAGCCTGCATTTGAAAGAACAGAAAAGTAGTCCTTAGGCTTTTTCATTTTTCATTGCTATATTTTCAAATATAAAGAGAGAGAAAATAAAATCAACTAACTACTGTTTACACATACGTCATTTGTTAGCGGCCTACACTCATTAATCTTCCCGGGGCTAAAGGACTAATGTTTTGCTATAATTAACTCTCACTTCTTAAGAAATATACCTAAAACGGAAAAGGAGAAATTTATACTCATTCACATGCATTAACATCCACACTTCAGACATGAAAACAGACATGCACACGTAGGCATACACACCTGGAAATGTGTTCACACACACAGGCATAGCATCATGTTTCTACCATTGCCCCTCTCCCCTTTTTTGGACTCACACAGAATATGTAAGAAGTTTCAGATATGATAGCATGGAATATTTTTAGCTCTCTTCTCTTATCCTGTAATTCTAAAGAGGCTGAGTGAGAGTGAGAGAAATTGGCAAATTTGGGATTGGGGCACTAATCGAAAGACTGCAAGTCTTCAGATTGAGTATGACACATGCTGAATGTCTCTGCCCCCTGGACCACCTCCTGGTAGATGACATCATGGTTATAATCTTGATTATGCTCCAGCCTGGTGGTCAATGCCAGGTGCCCATGCAGTACTACTGCACTTTGAGAAAAATAAATTAAGAAATGTAGCTGTGGATGGAAAAACCTTAAAACATTTAACATGAACTTTTCCTTTGGGCAGAAAGAATAAAAGGTTGAAATAATTTTGAAATTGATTTCTCCAGGTTCTTAGAAGTGCTCTGGGCCACTTGCACATGGTCTCTTCTGCAGTGTTTTCATTTTGAAGCAGCAGGCAGTTCCGGTGTTGGTTACAGGCTGAATCTTTTGAAATATGGTGTCAAGCCTTACTTTGCTTCACTCTTCCCTTGAAAGTTTTTGCTGTTGTAGGCTTCACTGAGCTCTAGTTACATCACCTATATGTAACTATATGTGGGTGACTATGCTGGCAAGAATTGAACACTAAGCCCCCAGAAGGCTCCTGGTCACAGTGAGGTTAAGATAAGGTCCATTGGAAAGCCTCTTGAGCGACTAAGGCTGTCCAGTACTGCTCCTCTGGCACTGTCCCTTGGGTGGCATTGCCTCCAGCCTGATTGTAAATCTGACAGTCCATTTTCAGCAGTTCTGGCCTTTCTTGGTAGTAAAGAAACTAGTTGCCTGTTAGACTATCTGGAGACAAAATACACCTGCTGTTTAGGAGCCTGTTGGAGGAACTGATACGGTAGCCATTAGGGAATCTTGGCTAAGTAATTCTGTTTATACTTCCATTTGGGCAGTATGAATTGTTCATCATCTAATTAAATAAGCATGAGCACTGTAGCATTTCTTGAATATGTGGCTGTCAGACTTGAGATGCCAGTGTTCAGAGGCCAAAGCTCAGGGAGAAGCAGCATGATTATAGACAGCAGAAATGCACTGGGGATTTCCATCACACCACAAACCCAGAGTCTAATAACAACAAAGATGGGCCAAGAATTTATGTATCAATGTAGTTTTCAATAGATATGCTTGAACTAAATACACCTGAAGGGCTAAACCTATTCATCAACATGTGAAATAGAAGAAAAAAAGCGTTGTAACATTTCTTTTACTATCTACTGTATGCTCTGCCACTGTGGGTATTTTACAGACTTAGATAATTCTCACTCTAAGACTTTGTGAGAGATTTTCCATTTTTCTTTATTTTCTCTATTTTTCTTTATGTGTAATTCTCTCTCTCTCTCTCTCTCTCTCTCTCTCTCTCTCTCTCTGTCTCTGTCTCTATCTCTCTCCCCTTACCTTCTCTCTCTGCAAATAGAGGTCTGAGCTTGACTTTCGAAGTATTCCACTATCACTTTCCATCTTATTCATTGAGCCGGGATCTTGCCCTGATTCCTGAGCTCACTGATAAGGCTAGGCTAGATAGTCAGCTTACTCCCAGGAATTTCAGCTCTCTACCTTTGGCATGCTAGAATTACAGATGGTCCGCCACACCTGCCCAGCATTTGGGTGGGTCCTGCAGAGCCTATCTCTGGTCCTCACATTTGCAGGTCAAGTACTTTAATTGCTGAACCCTCTCCCCAGCACAGAGAGCTTTTTATGTTGTATGAGTCAGGCTAAACAGTGTGCCTCCATAGTGTGTCATACATTCAGTAAGTCTAGACCATGTGACTCTAAAGTTCATATTCTTTCAAAAAAATTTTATTTATGTATTTTTATGTGTATGGGTGTTATACCACATGTGTACAAGTGCACCTGTGTCGTACAGTGCCCAAGGTGGACAGAAGAGAGTGTCGGATCCCCCGGAATTGGAGATATGGATGGTTGTTAACTGCCATGTGGGTGCTGAGATTTGAACATGGATCTTCTACAAGAACAGCCAGTGCTCTTAACCGCTAACCCATCTCTCCAGCCCCAACAGTTCATGTTCTTTTATATTCCCTCAGTGCATATTCCTGATCACTGCACTAAAAGAAGGCTGTACAGTCTTTTGGGAGACTGAAAATGTGAACCATCAGCTTCTCTGTGAGCTCTGTACTGACAATATTAAGTCTATATTGATGGGATGCAAGGAGAGGCAGTGATTGGGCCAATATGATTCCCTGCTGCTCTTCATGGCGCTCAGAGGTGCTAATACAGAATAGCTGGGTACAATTTCCCACTGAGAAGTGTTTGGTTGGGTTGGGTGTTGTCCTCTTCCCTTGTGACCCATCTCTGTGGTTAAGCCAGGAACAGACTGATTCTTTAGGAATCTTTGGACAGAAGCCCATCCTCAGACTCCTGCTTCTGCATAGAGAATAGACACTGGAGCTCAATTTACAAAGGTGTCAGTGGGCCTTTGGGAAGTGTTGGGATGGCATCGGTAATGATGGTCTCTGGGCTCCACCCACCCATACCTGGACATCTGTGTATCACAGCTTGATCTAGCCATGCCAAATGACCAAATCTCCCTTGTCTGCACACATTGACATGAGCGTGTTCTGGTGAGGACTGTCTTGGTATTCTATTTATTACCTACCAGCTATTTCAGAGCTAAATATCTTTAAAGAGATTCCAGTAATCAGCGCTTAAACTCTTACATTTAAGATGATGAATTTAGGGCTATAAAAGTGAGTCTTCATTAATTTCTGAAATTGTTTGAAACATGAAATCTACTAGCTGTTTTTGACGCCAAAGAGAACAGCAGCAGTTCCTGAGGCCAAGAACTTGGATGTAACCTGGTATGGCATGCTTCAAGAGTGGAAAATGCCAAAATTGAGGCAAAGAGAAGAATGAACAATTGCTAAAAAAAAAAGTTAGGCACATGGGAAAGAGTATATGTAATACTTTAAAATACATCCAAAGTAGCACATCAGAGGGCTGAAGAATCAGATTCCAAAAAATGAGATAATATGAATTCTACTAATTACTATCCAAATGTACTTGAGCTAAGGGAAGACAAGTAATTTATTCCCTTAATTTCTCTGTGAAACATTAGGATCCTGGTAGACACTTTCCTGTAAGCTGTGGAGTTATCTTTAGAGTTCTACTGCTGTCTCTATCCAAATACATGGTACCCCATATACCTCTAGGGTGTCACTGAGACTCACTGCATCCCCCTGAGACAGCGTACAGTCTGTGCTATTAAGCAAGTCATTTTAGTGTCAGTTGGCAAAAAAAGCAGCTAAACACCAAAAGTTGTAAAGCACTTCCTATTTAAACAAAGTACAGAATATTTCAACTTTGAGAACTATAAGAAGCCAGAAAATTAAAACTGAAACATAAGCCATTAATAAGGAATAATTTTATTATTAAAAAATCATATAAAGTCTTATGTTTTCTAGCACAGAGAGAAACAAACAGAAAAACCTCATTTTTAGAAGAAAGGTCAGAGGGACAAAAATATAAATTTAGGCTGTGAGAAAGCAAAATCACTCACATTACTTAAAATCATAAATAAGATAATAAGTAATGTGACTAGAGTGCATATACCTAAAGCATGCTAGGGTTTCATGGTAATTTTAAAAATGTCCTCTTTGCTCATAAAAATTTCCTTATGGGGCTGGAGAGATGGCTCAATGGTTATGAGCACTTGCTGTTTTTGTATAGAATCAGGGTTCAGTCACCAGCATCCCCATGGTGGCTAACAACTATATATAGCTCCAGTTCCAGGGAATCTGACACCCTTTTCTGGCCTCTGAGGGCACTGCATGCACACAGTGCACTTACATGCATTCAGATAGAACATTCATAAAAATAATAGATAAAATAATTTTTTAAAAAAGATCTGAGTGTGGTGGTGCAGGTCCAGGCCTTTAAATCCCAGCACTTGGGAGGCAACCTTATCTACATAGTGAGTTACAGGTCAGCTGGGACTACAGGAAAACCCTGTGTCCCTGTCTCAAGAAAGCAAAAACAAATAAAAACAGTCATCAAAACCCTTTCCTATTTATCTTCATTTTCTGTGGCTTCCAGTTCTTTAGACATTGTTCAGAGTTGGTCTCGGTATAAATAATGAGATAATTAATTCCCTCATCTTATCCTAGTTTTCAGTAATATTGAATGCTCCAGTCAGTTCTGTTTGAACTGCCATGTAGCAATAATGCCTATTTTTCAGGCAAGAGAACTGAGGACAGCAAGCCAAACAGTCAATTAGAACCACACGTGAGTCAGCAGTGCAGGGTCCTGAACTCTACCTCTGCTGCACATCGGCTTTACTGCAAGAGAATAGTGCACAAAAGACAGAAATAGCTGTATAACAAATTCTTCCTGGAGTATTTAAAAGTCTAAGAGCGCCATAATTAAGAAATAGTTATAGGTTGCTCTTAAATAAGGGCCTTTATTTGTGAGTCCCCTATGCAAAAACTGGAAAAAACCCTCAAAACATCTAGAATTGTATTTTTCCTTTACCTTTCTTGCCTTAAAATCCCCAGAAGGAAATAATTCCTACATGACAGATTTCAAAGGATAAAATGATATTCAAACACTAAAGGAAACAGAAAATCTTGCAGTGCCGGGGGAAAAGACAGCCTGGAATACTCTTCTTTAAACTTTTCTGACTTTCTATTCAGCAGTGCAAAGGGAAGCTCAAGGGGGCGGTGGGCTTGCATCAAATACGGACCCAGTCAAGGCTAAGGCTGAAAACCCAGGCCAGATTCCAGAAGGCTAAAATACCCCTAACTGCTCAACGTCTCAGAGGTTTCCTAGTGATTAAAGAGTGCTTTCCTATCTATGAATCCCATCGGAATATGAGGCGAAGGAAAGCCCAATGTCTGGAGTCTGGTGTATGGGTCAGAATGCCCTGGCCCCCTGGCAGTATTTACATAAGTAAATTATTGTGAGCTAAACTAATGTCTAATCAGAGGCAGCCTCTCATTTCAAAAGGCTGGTTCCAACTGTTCTTCCTCGTGTTGCTTCCTTGAATTTTGAGCCTGATTTTCCATAGAAACAATGTGAAATGATGATCTAGTTGTGGGGAAGACACAACCCAAAGTGTGCCTCAAAATTTCAAAATACTGGCCTGAGCTTTGGGTCTTAGGAGCAGGAAGCATAGGTGATAAAAAAAGAATGAGGAGACAAAATTTTCTTGCATTTCTTCACAATTCTCATGACAGAAAAAATTATGAATGTAGAAAAATGGTTCTATCCCAAGATCCTCTGCTCGGCTTACTTTTGTCCCTTACAGCCCTCTCAGACGTGCTTAGTCCTCCAGAACCAGGGTATGAACATATCCTTTATTTATCATGCTCAGTAATCATAACTTGAATCCTTCTGACTCAGACACACATAGAACAAATAAAAATTTAATGATATTTGATTTCTTATATTTATTTTCCCCCTTAAACTTCATTGTATATACATATTTATGTAACCTGCTTCAAGTTATTTCTAGAAAAATGTGTTAAAATTGCCTCTCTTTGGACTTTGGAAAGATTTAAAAATCAAATAAAATTCTAAAAAACCTGCCGGAAGAGACCTGCTTCAGCACCACGTGGGGAAGCTTGGGGGGGGGCGTGCAGGAGGGAATGAAGGCTCCAGGAGTCATCCTCAAGACCCCTCTCCTGGGCCAGAGGCCTGGTGCGTACTTAGCTCCTTCTGCACAGAGTACACACACTGCTGCCCCACAGGTGATGTCCTGCCTTGGTGTCTTCACCTGGTTTTCACACTGCAGATCATCAGATGAAACAAGAGTGAACAGCCCAGAAGTGGGTACGGACTGTGGCCAGACAGACACACTCAGACCTGTGTCTCTCACCAGGATAGGGAGGGACATGTGTGAGCTGGCAGGAAATGGGATCCAGGACATGTCCTCTAAGGCATAAGCATGGAACAAAGGCTTAGAGCACAGTGGTGCTGGGAGAGAGCAGGCCCGAGACAGGTGTGTGTGCAAGGTACACTGTATATATATCTGTGTGTCTATGCACACATGCCAGTGCAAGCCAGAAGAGGGAGCTGGAGTTACAGGAGGCTGTGAGCCACTCAACATCGGTGTTGAGATCCAAACTCGGGTCTTCTACAAGAATAGTTCATACTATTAAGCACTGAGCCATTTCACCAGCCCCTGTGGGATTTTAGTTTGTTTGGTTGGTTTGGAGTTTTGTTTGTTTGTTTGAGCTATGGTCTCACTATGTAGCACTGGCTGGTCTGGAATTCGCTATGTAGACCAGGCTGGCCTCCAGCTCTGCCTGCCCTGCCCCCTGTGTGTTGGGATTAAAGGCTTGTGCCACCACATCTCGCCTATTATGTTCATTGCTATTTTATTATTATTATTATTATTATTGAAAACTCTTCCTTTGGGGCCAGTGAGATGGCTCATTGAGCAAAAGCACTTGCTACCAAGCCTGACAGCTGGAATTTTATCCCTGGGATACACTCGGAAGAGAACTGTCTCCTATGGGCTGTCCTCTGACTTCCATACTCGTGCCGTGGCATGCACATACCCACACACATATGTACACACAAACATAATTTTAAAAATATAAAAAGAAACACTTCCTTTCGACAAAAAGTTGGAGGTTTCAAGACATAGGGGGTGGATCTGGGAGGAGTTAGGGGAGGAGTGGAGGTGAATGCGATCAAAGTACATTGTATGAACTATTACGTTTTTTAATATATTACATTTTTTTAAAACGCTTCTGTTTTTACTCCAGAGAAAAATACATTGTTATGTTTATTCTAGTTATTAAAGCTTTGAATATATGCTTTTGCCTAATTAAAAAAAGAGGAAAAAAAAACCCAAAACTTTAGAAAGTAATGAAAACTGTACAGAAATAAGACAAATAATATGAAGGACTAGGTGGATTGCTTTACTGCTGACGTCCCTGAATGTGGAAAGCGGTGGTGGATAAGTTAGTCTTGTGTCCATGAAGGGGAAGAGCGTTTCACACTGTAGTACTTAAGAAACGGAGAGCAGGAAAGGAATGAGCACAGTGTATGGAGACTAGAAAAGGGTGCTGAGCTCCAAGGAGAGTGGGCAAGAACAGGAGACTGTCAGGAAGGGTCAAACGACAAGAGTCTGTAATTCAGAGTGATGATTTTGGAGTTTATCCTAAGTGAAGAAAGTATCCCTGGAAGACTATAAGCAGCACTGTGGTTAGATTTACATCTTAAAAATGATCTCCGTTGGAAGCAAGGAGACAGGGAGGAGGTGCCGCATTGTTTGAATAAAGAACAATTGTATAGAATGGGGGGGCAGTATAGAATGGGGGTCCTGTTATTCACACTTTAGAGGGAAGGCCTGCAGGATTTGAGGATGGAGGAAACAAGAATCAAAGCCTCCAGGAAGGATCATGATACTGTTTTTCTGAGAAGGCCAAGTCTGGAGAGAACAGATTTGACTAAAGGATTGAAGTCACTGGGCCACTGAAATCACTAGCTGTCTTGAATGTGGTAATGTGGAGCTGCACACTATGCACTGAGCATGAATGTAGGGAAGGCAAGTGGTGTGTGAATGTAGATTAGAGGACAGTAGAGGCTGAGGATGTGCATCTGACAATTACTGGTATGTAGGCGGAATGTATGCCATTGACTGTTCAGGGAGTGGGCACAGTGAGAAAAAAAGGGAGAGGGCTGGAGACCAGGCTGTGGCTCAGTCCAACAGTTCAAGGTGGGAAGAGACTATTCTGGAAGGTTTTTCTCCAAACAGAATGGCAGTCGGAAGAGGAGGCCCTTGCTCTATTGCCATGCATTGGCTTTCAAACTCTGGGTGAGTTAGGATCCTTGTGAGTACTGTCCTGCCTGTACATTTTAATGAGCTCTTGATACCAGCTGATACTGTGTAAGAGAAGCTGATTCACCCAGAAAGCCACAAACTTTTCCCCACAGATTTTGAACAACATGGTAAAGAAAATACTTCTAATGAGATGTGTGGGCTTTTAATCCCTCCCTGAGGCAGGAAGAATAGCATGGGAAAGTTTTCAATCCTTATCTAGCCTTCTCCATCTAAGAATCAAAGCATCTCTGGTAGAAAGAGAAAGCAGTTCATCAGGTCATGGACAGGAGTCTTTCTACTTTAAGAACAGTGTCAAGACATTACTTAGGGAAAAGCTGGGTCCCAGAGCCAATGTCAACTAATAGCAAGTTGTAAGTGAAGAATGTTAGTTTTACTTTTTGTTTTAAATTCTTCCACCTATAACAACTGAGTTGTGCTCTAGAAACAACAGTATCACTTTTCTTTAAGAGTTTGAGGATATAATAAAACAGAGGTCAGAATCAACATGGAAAATAAAGTCAGTGGGGCTGGAGTAATGGCTCAGTGAAGAAGGGCACTGGCTGCTCTTGTAAAAGACCTGGGTTTGGTTCCCAGCACCCACATGGCAGTTAACAACCCTCTGAAACTCTAGTTCCAGGGGATCCAACAGCTTTTTCTGGCCTCTGTGGGCATTGCACACATAGATGCATTTACAAATATGCTGGCAAAACACTTATACCCATAAATATTTTTAATTAAAAATGTATTTATCTAGCATCTTTAATTTGCATAGCTCTTTTGGGAGGGGAATACCTATTTATGTAGATATGGTTTTCTGAAATTTCCTGTGATTATCGTATTGCAGAGCATGATGTGCCATTAATATTGCAGTAAATCACAGGAATTTTCCCATACCTCAGCAAAGAAGCCTGTGTCCCAGTAGGAAGCATTACTGGACCTGTAGGAAAGCCATTTCAACAACTAACGACTGTCCTTAAAATACGTGTTGTTATTTCTTGATGTCGCTATCTGGGTTCTAAGTTGGTTTTTAGTGGCAGAATAAAATGACTCTCTAAGCATTAAGGTCTATTGTAACCTATTCAAGTTACAGAAAAAAAAATGTTATAATCGCCTAGCTGTCATATTTTCCAAAAGAGTTTAACAAAACAAGAGATAACACAGAGGAATTTGGGAAAAATGGCTCACAGACAAATGGTTCAATTTGAAGTACTGGAGATAAAGCACTGGTACATTAAGAAAAATATCCAGGAACAGTAATTTTTGTAAACAAAAGATGTATTTGGAAGAGTAACTTGTGCCGTTTTAGAAAAGAAGGTTGATTTTGAACCAACCACTGATATGAGCGATCTAATTTTGCTTTTATTATCATATTCTACACACATTCTGCTCAAGGGATATAAACACAGGACAACAGAATATCTCCTAAGTCGAACACCATTTGGTGTGGTCACTTAAGCTTGAGGAAAAGTGGACCCCAAAATATACTTTTCTATAATAAACATAGAAACATGAGGTTTAATTTCTTTACTTGTGTAAATTTGCTAAACAAAACAGTGTAAGACATTAAGAGTCTAAGTTTTACTCTTACTCTATATTTGGCAAGTTTGTGGAAAAATTTTCAAAATATAGACCATATGCGAAACTGTGGGACCATAGCTGGTCTTGAGAGAATCTGCTGCCCTCTGGGGATCTACAGTCACCTGGAAATTGAACAGTTCTTCTCACCAAAGCAGAAATAGTCCGTTATCACATCCATTAACTCAGCTAGGTACCAGCATCACTGTGTCCTCATAACCAGCACCCACAAGTAATCAATCAGTTGGATACTATCATGCATTTTGGTGAGTGGTCTATTTCTGGACACTTCATTTGTGGTTATACAGGGTTACTCAAGGTAACTATGTATTCATACTGTTCAGATCATCCAAAGTTATTCAACATAAACAGTAACCAAAGAAATGTAATTTTACTGAATTCTTTCTATGTTCAGAGGCTTTACTAGATGTTTAATATTTTCTCTACTCTTATCACAATTCTGCATGCTATGTATGACTATCCCCATCTCACAAAAAAAAAGAAAATGAAGGTCAGAGAGGTTAACTAGTTTGGGTCACTGGGATGATAAATACCTGCATAAATTATAGTGGAAGGAAATGCAATTGTACATTATAGAGCAACTTTGGGTTGACGACAAACTTCGCATATGACTTCACGTATTGCTTAGTGATGTCATAGGCATCTTTGTTTTAGTAAGTGCAAATTATGATGCTCAGTCACCGACAAAATCACCTAATGGCATACTTCCCAGAATGTATCACTGTCATTAAGTGATATATGATTGCACATGATGCAGACTATATTTGCTTACATCATGCGCATGTACATACAGGGAGACCTTGATTTCTGAACTCTACCCCTAAATCTTCCACAGATTGGAGATGGGTCTCAGACATTTTTGCATTCTTCAACATGCTTCTGAATAATTTTGATGTGCACAAAAATTGGAAAATGATTGCTGTTGCTGTTCAGAGTGCTGGTGTCTTACTCAGAATTATGAATAAAAGCAATGAACTACAGCTGTAAATAGGGAGAAAAACTTAGCTTGTAAGAAACACATTAAGAGAGAGGTCCAGGAAATACACATTTGACCTCCTTGCTTTTGTCAAGATTACTTTTTTTATTTCCTGTTCAAGATCTATTTCCTGTTTACTTCCCTTAATATTGGGATCAAGATTATTATCAAATATCCAGTATATTTTCTTGGTCAATCAAATGAATACAAACAGCCAGAGAAATCACCCAATTTTTTCTTACTATATCAAAGACAAATTTTGATTTTGAAGATGATTCTGTCTTTTGTTCTGTATTTTTTAGTGTTTAGTGTAAGAGGAAATTGATCTGAAATGTACCCATCAAAGGAGTCTACTTTCTTCACACAGGTCACGTAGCCCCGTTAGGAATGACTACCTGTCAGCATAACGATACTGACCAGCTCCACAACCTTGAAAGCGCCATATCTGACAATGCACTTTAACTGTGCCATTATTTGTAGCTCTCAGTAAAAATCCTTCATAGGCTTGTTTGGTTATCACAGTCCTTGAAATTGTAGGCAATAAAAGGATCAGAAAGGCAAATGAGCTTTTCCTTCAGGGGGAATTAGATATGAACACATCCTTTACCTGGCACTGAAGTTCCAAGAGCAACAAACACAACTGCAGTCACGGAATCTTTCAGGCCAATGGTGCAGCCGAAGTGGGAAGCCAGATCGCCTATGAAAGCTGTCAATAGGCCAATCATGAGGATGGAGACGATGAAGCAAGCCCAGCCATTCCAGTATTCTGTAGGAGGGACGAAGGCAAACAGGACCTTCCAGAACACAGTCAGAAAGTGCATCACATAATCAAAGCAGGAGGGCAGCTTCTCCTCCCCACATTCATCGTCGTCGTCATCTTCCCCTAGAAAGGAACAAAGCACATTTCATCACCACTCATGCTGCTACGGTCATCTTCTTCCCTTCCTAGCCTCCCCTTCTAGGCCAGCTTCACTCCCCTCAGAGGAAGAGGAGGCCATCAGAGGTCCGCGAAGCTTAGGATTTTCTGAGTCAATCAGTGAATCAGTTAATTATAAAGGTACTCGAATACCACTTAACTGTGGCTCAATAGTCAATGGCAAATGCTTAACCCAACCCAGGCCTGCTCACATGCAGTAAACACAGCCTTCCTAATTTCGTATCGCCCTCCATGGAACTTGTTGCTTCCAAGTAATTAAGAGGATTTCTTGCCAAAAGACAGAAAGCTGAGAGAGAAGCCTCCTTGGAAGATGTGGACAGAGTTCCACTGGGGTGCTTTTCTTCCAGCTAGGGGTTAATGATTATACAACTCCTACAGGACAATAGCCAGTCAAAGCCCTTCATCACAGCAATGTGCCTTTTGTGCTGCTCTGCCTTCATCTCTTAGAACTGTTTCAAGCTCAAACTCTGTCTTAGCCAAATGGTCTTACCTCTATTTCTTAAACCGTATGCACTTTCTCTAACTCTTTTCCTTTAGAGATCAGGTATTCAGGATGTTCCAATCCCTCCTTCCTTAACCTTCTCAACTCATCTTTTAAAAATCACTTCCGTCAGGCTTTCTAACTTGTATCACTTCAGCCATGGCTGGGAAGCTCTCCTCAGAGCTGTCAGGGCTGTGGGCACTTGTAACTCTTGGGTCCCAAAGTGTGTTCCCTGAGCCAACAGCACCAGAAAACCAAGGGAAATACAAATTTTGAATCCCAATGAATGTGTCAAGAAATCTGGGCTTGAAAAACCTTCATGATTCCACTGCATGTTCAACTTTGGAGCTGCTGCTTTATGTAAAAACCTGTTTGTTTTCCTCTGTCTCCTGTTGACTGTGAGACATTTATGCCTTTTTTCTCCCTAGCATTTGATACTATCCCATTCACTTAGACGACTAAGTGCTTGTTAAATGAAGGATGCATGCATGAATTTCTGCTGATTTTATATCACCATGTAATTATATAATATACACGTATAGATCACAAGTTCTCCACTTAAATTGTACTTGAAATGCATAAAACTTAATATTTAAAGAGAACAAGAAACTGAAAATAATTTAAATCAGATTTTATTTGTATGCAATGTAATGTACATGTAATTCACAATGTATAAAATAATCCTCATTCATATGTTTTCAAATTAGAATATTGAATGTCACCTTTTCTTAAAGTGGTAGAAAAGATATATTCATGTGCTTAGTGACCATTTTTAGAAGGAACTTCACCTTGAAGACTTTGTTTCCTTTGTCCAACTTCACCATCCATAATTGACTTTATTTGTCTAACTAACTTGGCTGGCAGCAGTTGACTGTGTGATCTGAGTTGCCAACACAGAGCAAAGGTGTCACTCTTTGTGACCCAGTCCAGGATGAAGCCATCTGGGACAAATGAGAAGGGGCAAAGCCTTTGAACACACCTAAGCTGGGAGCAGAAAGCACTGCTTATGAAACAAGAAAAGACAGATGCCTAAGTGTGCCCCTTGCCCTCTTGCAGGATTCAGAGGTGGCAGTGAATTGCTCTTCCTTAAACACATGGTTAGAATTATTATGTAAATGGACTTTGATTGAAAAAAAATGCAGCCTCATTTTGGAAGCATTGGAAAGCAGCCAATAAACTCTTAGAGAATGTTCCAGGAGGTATACAGAATCACCTTTGGGAACTACTTAGGTAAAGAACTTGAGTCAAATGGATTGACAGGGAACACTTCGAGTGAGAAAGTACCATTGACCTTCAGGGTTCATACTGTAGGAGTCAGAACACATTTCTGATAACCTTCCCTGAAAGCACAAAATGATTTTGAATAGAGGCATGTGATATGGGGCGCATTATACTACTTCATCACCAGCTTAATCCTTTGAAGCAGCACCCCACAAAACCTCAGCATGTGGTAATATTTGGAGATCGAGCCTTTAAAGAGGCAAATAATATGAGACCTCGTGAGGATACAGGAAGATTTTGGCACCCAGAGTGGTGGCATAGGCTGGTCATCCCAGCATTTGAGAGGCCGATGCAGGATTCTGAGTTCAAGTCCACCTGGGCTATATAATTGAACCTTATCTCAAACAAACAAAAAACAAACAAACAAAGAAACAAACAAACAAACAAAAGTAGTTGAAAGCTAAGGAAGACCTTGGGAGAAACAAAACCCGCTGACACCTCATCCAGAACTGTGAAAAAACACACTTCTTTGGTTGGAATCCATCTAATCTGTGGTCCTTAGGATAGCAGCTTTGGCAAACCAGCAGCAGCCCTTTGGAAGCCTCCTGTATCACAGCATTTGGATATGGGCACATGCATCAAAATATCACACTGTAGCCCACAAATATATGCACAATTACCACATGACACTTTGAAACAAAGCAAAAAAAAGTATAAGAATTTAGGAAATCTGTTTGTTTCCTTATTTATTTCTTCTTTTTAAAAAATATTTTTATTTATTATTTTTATGTGTATGCGTGTATTGCCTGCATGTAGGCAAGTTGCACCTATGTCGTGCAATGTCCGTGGAGGACAGAAGAGGGTGTTGGATCCCCTGGAACTGAGTGACTGACAGTTGTTAGATGCCATGTGGGTTCAGGGATTCGAACCCAGGTCTTCTACAAGTACAGTCAGTGTTCTTAACTGCTGAGCCATCTCTTCAGCCCTTCTTCTCCTTCTTTTACTCCCCATTTCCCACTTTTCTTTGACCCCACACTTCTGCTTCAGTTAACTCTCATGTAAAAGCTTCCATTTTTATAGCTAATTTGAAGGAGGGAAGGAGAAGAGAGCCATGTGAATTTTGTGTATAAATCCTGCCCTCCTCACTTCCCATTCTCAAGGAATTGTGAAGCCACACATACCCAGAAATGCTCAAAGAAAGCACTGGAATTTTTTTTATTATGTCTAGTTTGTATTGGATCTTTTTCTTAACTTCTGTATTTGTGGCCATTGTATAATTTCTCAGAATATATTGCTAAAATGTTTGGAATACACTGAATTTGTATCCATCATTCATAGAAGCACAGAACATTCTGCCTCTGCATCTATAAAATTATTTAATTTGGAGGTGATTAAATCTCAAATTTTGAAGAGGAACCAGAAAACAAACAAGTGTCTCAAAAGAAATGACACTTATAAATCAAGAGTAGATATTATATTTATTTGCTAGATGGAAATAATAACACCTTTCCCAGGAGGGTTGTGTATGGGAATAATTAGATCATTTCTACCAGGTGTCTGAGGCTGTTTCAAGGTAATAATTATCATGTTAGTTATCATTACGTTCCCCCACTTAGGAGTGCTGCCATGTTTCCTATCAATATTTTATTGCTTAGTCAACATGCTGCTTCCTAAGTTTTTATTCTAGATTTTAAAAACAAAGCAACATACAGTGTGTATATATGCATGTGTGTGTGTGTGAGCATTGTAAGGAATTTTAAATGTTTTAATGGGAAGCCTACATGTGTCTTACAACATTTTAAGGTAGAACTGTGTTCCCAACCCTTTTCCTTAAATCTCACTGAACTTTATAAATTTTAATCACTAATTGACATGCCATTTAAATATTAAAAATGACCACTGGCTGCCATGCATGCTGTACCATTAGCCTGTCTTGGGGAAGGACGAGGGAATATTATGATCATCCATCACCAGCTTTACTATCCTTAAAAGTCTGTTTCTTGTAAAGAGCAATGGAGCATTAGCCCCCTCTTCCAACTCTGGGAACATCTTTTATGTGGCAGTGAACAGGATAGCAATCTGCTGATTCTGTAGCTTGCCAGCACAGGGTTGCTGGAGTCCCTCCTCTGTGTTGGCAAAGAGAGAGACAGACAAGTTGGTGGGTTTGCTTTTACAGGCTCCCAAGTAAATCCCCCTTATCTCAGAATCCCTCTTTTCAGATTTATGGATTCTACTAATGGAAAAATAAACAAGCTCTGTTCCATTAATCCCTTCCATAACCTTAGAAATGGTTTCCCTGATACATGTTGGACTTCCTAAATATAACTATAAAATAGCCAAACCATTAGAAGTACAGATAGGGGAGAAGGCTTCACTTCAACTCCTGATGTAATAACATGCATTGTTGCTGCTTGGGAGCACCAGAACAAGGACATGATCAGCTCAATGGACCACAGAAGGTAAGCCTGGGTTGGCACCAGCAGATCACTTACCTTCTAAAGTAAACAGGTGTTTGTTGACATCCCTCCCTAGACTGGCCTCAAAGAGTGGTTTGGGAACCAGAAAAAGAAGCAGCTGAAATGTCATAGACACTTGAGTCAGAAGTCTTAAACACCAATTTTTATTTCTTATAGCTTGTTTGGAGAAGACACTAAAATTTCCTGAGCCTCAGATCCTCCTCTGTCAAATGAGTTTGCTAACTGCCACATCACAGAGCTGTTTTGAAGATCAGAAGAGGGAAGGTCTATGTCCTTTGTAAAACCATAAACCCCTTCACAGACAGATCTGCTACAGGTCAGTATTATTAATTGCTAGCAGGAAGGCAGTAAATCAATCCTGCCCCAGCATCCTGATGCCACTGATCTATATTCTGTTTGAAGGAGCCATTGTTACTGCAGTTTCCCTGAGCTGCTTTATTTTGAAGGAAAGGAAGAAGCAAGGGTAGGAACATGATGCCTGACAAGTGACAGGCACTAAGCAAAATTCTTTGCTATTCTGACCTTCTATCATCCTTACCTTAACCCTTTAAGGTAGGCAGCATTAATCTTATACATAGGAAAAACCTGCAGTTTAGGACGTTTAGGACATTTTTAAACATAATCACTCAGTGGGGTGAGTTGCGAAGTCGACATTTGATCTAACAGCCCAAGGCAACATTTTCCTGTGTGATGTCTCACTGAAGCAAGTTGACAAGTTTAGCATCTATCACATACTGATATTTCTAGGAGTGTGGAAATATTGATGGACCATCAGTACTATTTGAATACCAATATTTTCTAGACATAACGATAATAATAATAATTATTATTATTTCAGAGTCTGCACTTCTTTAAGCCTGTGGGGACCACCTGAACAGGGAGACAGGATAAGGAGGGCATGAGAGTCCTGGTCCGGAACCACACTGGCCTGAATCAAACTGCCCATTGTAGAGTTTAGGAAACTGCTTTACAAGATCACCATTCTTTTGGGATATATACTGTGTGAATCTGAGTGTCTGATTATTTTTCAGATCTTTCCAGGTATTAAGTAGATTTTCTTCCCCGTCACTCTTGTTTTTTCCTTTTACAACTTAACACATAGAAATTAAAAATCTAATTCCACTCTTTTTCTGTGTTTTGAGTTCCCTTTGCTTTCAAGGGTTCTGAGAGAACCATAAGACATAAAAAGAAAAATTAAAATGTAGCAGTCAGGTAATCAGCTAATTCACCTTTTCTCATCTTTAAGAAAACAAACAAACAAACAAACAAACTGAGATCTGTAATTCAATAGATGAGTTTTGGTTCCTTTACTTTCTTGTACCTGTGTATCTCTCTCTGGTGTTTAATACATAATGCTTGAGTTAAGCTCAATGCTTTTTACTGTCTTGTTCCCATGTTGATCTAAAACTTATTTTTCTTTCCTTTTTCCCTGCTGTTCATTTATAAATTATTTCTATTAAGAATAATGACCATTTCTTCTTGGCCTCAATGATTTCTATGTGTCACTAAGTTAGTTATCCACAGAATTATTCCCAAACAAGGATTCACCTCCTGTTCTGGGTTTTGGAGAATGATCAATGTTTTCCTACAGCCTGCTCAGTGAGAACTGTGTACACGCTCTCCAAGGGAAAGGAGATAATGCCAGTAATTTTTCTTTTGAGCAAACCCAGAAAGATACTTCCTTATCAAAAATGTCTTAAAATACAATTTGCTCAAACTTCTAGATGTGCGAGCTGCTAAAGCATACACACAACTGTAGGCATTTGTTTCTGTCATTGGAACAAGTGAGTTTTAGAAAATATCTAAACTTAAGCTTTAGTAGGGGGTTTGAATCTGGTGTGGTTGAACCTGCTGTTTAATGTGAACTCCTCTAAAATCATTCTTCCCAAACAGACACCTGTGCCACACCCTAAGAGTCAGCTACATGAAGGGATTCATAGTCTCTCAATCTAAGTTTTGGTCTGGCAGTCAGCTCAGGTGACTGGGTCTCACTCATCTGTCCAGGTTCCATGCCTAACCAATAAACAATAAATCTAATCCTCACCACATGACCCTTCTTTAGGCATTTACACTGCCTGCTTTAGTGTCACCTTCGATCTAAGCTCCGTGTCATGCTGGTCCTTCTCCTCTGAGCATCATCTAAGCAAGCCATATCTTTATTATTTAAAATATAGTGCTTGGAGATGGATGGACTTCTAAAAAGCACCTAACCTGGCTGTGGTGGGATGGTCTTTTAACATTCTTATGCTGAATAATTTACTTCCATTAAAGCATACAGTGAGTTTCTGAGGCATCATCTATTGTCAAGTGCCAAGCTCATATCTCTATGAGATACAACTATAACTCATTGCTTCAAGGCCTTGCTAGGTCTCCAACACTATGGCTGATTTCTTGGAATATAAATATGCAAACTGTATTGTCTATTTTTCTTCGGCTGGTTCAGAGAAATAGTTACTTACTGTTTGTTTCAGTCCATGCCAAACTTTGTTACTAAAACAACTCTGTATATTGGGATCATATCAGTTTCTTTCCCCCGAGAACATACCGTCTTGCATTGCAGCACTATTCATGATAGCTAGATTATGGAGTCTGCCTAAGTATTCAACAACGGAGGAATGGATGAAGAAATGTGCTGTGGAAATATTTTCAGCCATTAAGAAGAATGAAGTTATATTGTTTACAGGAAAATGGTGCAATTGAAGATAATCATATTATGTGAATTAATCCAGTTTCAGAAAGACAAATATTGTATGTTTTCTGTCATTTGTGGTTCCTGTATTTTATATATTTTTATATATTTGTATGTATTTTATATGTATGCATAAAATGGTATATGTCATGAACATAGAGCTGAAACTGTCTAGGGGAACAAACGGGACTGAATAGGAGAAGGGAGGAGTAAGAAATGAGAGATGCATGATATGGAGGTATGCCCATAATACCATACACACTTGTCTGAAAACTTTAAAAAGTAGACAAATAAAAATGAACTTCCCCTCTTGAAACCATCTCTAAAAATATATTTGAATGGTGAAATAAAAGGTGCACTGAAGTGGAGAGTATGAACCTCACCGTTGATCTCAGCTCTTGATACCTGAGCCCTGCCATGCCAAAGAAAAGAGAGGCCCAGCTGGTATACTGGGGGATCTTTTCTTCTCTAGCCAATGGGCTCAGAATTGGCATGGTGACCCTATGTCTGGACTCTGCAGTTACTGGATTCTAGTGCTTTCTGGTTTTCACCTTACTTGTTCAAAGAATTCACTGTATATCAATATCATTGTGTATTTAATTTGAGTTCTAGATTGCAGTAGTATTTAAAACTTGAACTGTGGGTCTGAGCTCAGGTAGAGAAGACACTATGTAAGTCCTTCTAATCATCCTCACAACTTACTTTCAAGCCACAAATGGCCGTGGGCCATTCTTCTCCATGAGATCAGTGCCTATTCTTAGGGGTTTAGAGGCCAGGTGATATGTGACAATATTGGAAAGGAACCTGAGACAGTAGAGACAGTAACTCTTATCATGCAAATTTCAACCTGGCTTGAAACAAATGTATCTCTAAGGAGAAATATCTCATGAAGATCAGAATGCATGCCAGCTTAGGTCTGTATGGATCTTGTTAGGATGGCTAACCAGCAGAAGAAATATTTAATGTGACAGAAATAGTTCTCAGCAGTGTATGTAGCCACTATCAAAATGAAAAACACATCCAGTTCCAGTTCCATTAAGTCTGATTATTAACAAAGTTAAACTGTTGAAAGCTGAACATGGACTTTCTCCTCTCTCTCTCTCTCTCTCTCTCTCTCTCTCTCTCTCTCTCTTCCTCCTATAGGATTATACTTGACTTTGTCACACGTTTTTACCTATTGCTTGGTTTTTCAAAATAACTATATCAGAGCAAGAATCTTGAAATTCAATGTTCTCTAATCCTTTACTAATTGCACGACTGAATGAATTCCAGGTTCCTGCAACAGAAACCCATTTCCTACAGCCTTGAACATTTAAAAATAAGTCTTTGACAAGAAGACCCTACACAAAGCAAATACAGCTGCCTCCTGATGATTTGTCCTCCCCCTTTTTCTATTGAATTTTTGCGATTTTCATACAATGTATTTTGATCCTATTTAGATCCCCTCCCCTATCCACACCTCCCCTTATGCCCCCTGTCCAATTTAATGTACTCTACTATATAAGTGTATATACATATATGTTAGGGTCTATAGAGTCTAATTGGTGTCCCCAAATGTCCTTTAGTATTGGTGCGTCCACTGGAGCCTGATTAACCTACCAAGAGTCACAGCCTTAAAAACGGCTGTTATCTCTCTCTTCCAGCCATCATTGGTTTCCAGTAGTTCCTGCCAGGTAGGTTTGGAGTTTCTTACCCACTTTCCCACTTCTATGCTAGGATTTTGTCTGGTTTGATCTTACATGGGACTTGTTCACGCTATCACCATTGCTGTGAGTTCATATGAGTCACTGATCAGCTGCCTGGAAAACTCTGTTTCCATGTGGACACCTACCTCTGGCTCTTAAAATCTTTTTGTCCCCTCTTCCCTCATGATCCCTGAGCCCTAGGTGGTAGAAGTTTGATATAGGTGGACTATTCACAGATAAGCAGCCTGTACCCTCCTCATCTCTGCATGTTGGCCACTTGTGGGTTTCTGGGTCAATCATCATCTGTTGCATAAGGAAACTTCTCTACTGAGAGTTGAGAGATGCATTGATCTATGTGTATAACAATAAATCATTAAGAATAAGTTTAATACTATATCTATTTGGGAGAAGAAATAGTTTTAGGCTCTCCACTACGTTCTGTGACCCGTCTATCCTCTGGCTCCTAGACCTAATAACAGTGTCAGGTATGGGCTCCATCTTATGATGTGGGCCTTAAATCCAATTAGAAAGTGGTCGGTTACTCCCATAATGTTTGTGGCACTATTGCACTGGTGGACATATCTTGCTTGGCCACTTGTTGTCATAGCCCTCAGGATTCACAACTAGGTAAGGCTGGTGATTAATTTTCTCTTTTAGTAGCATGCAGAGCACGTTTAGCACTATGAAAGCTAGCCAGCAGATCTGAGGCTTTGAAGTCAGCACCAGCTTGATGTGTCTCCTTGTTTGTTCTAAAGCTCATGTGTGTAGTGTCTTCAGCAGTAGGGTCTTACTGTCAAGTTCTGGTAGGTAACCAAGAGCAGCAGCAATGGCCAGTGTTGGGACCCCTGATCAACAGCTTCAAAAGAGGGAGTTCATTCCTGGCATCAGCGTTTTACTTTGCTAGCCTATGATATCTAGTAGGAGCATTGTCCCCCTGTTATAAGGTAACTCTTTTTCGTCTCTTTTTATAATGTGTATGTGGATATTTTTAGAAGCTTCCATAAGCACATGGTAGATTTCCATATGGCTTTTTCCAAAGGTCTTTAGTGATAGTTTTCCCTCCCTATGCTCCATCCATTTGCCTTCCATTCCCTACCCCATTTAACCCTTCCTACCATTATTCCCCTTTGCCTCTTTATGTCACTGAATTCTACCACCGTTCCAGGAAACCCCCTCCCACATGGTAGTTTATTAGTATCCCGACTTCTCTGAATTTTGAAATTGAAGCATGCCTATCTAAGGTTTCAAAGGTAGCATTCAGCTAATAGAGAGCATGTGGTGTTTGTCTTCTTGGGTCTGTGTTACTTCACTTGGAATGGTTGTTTCCAGTTCCATCCATTTACCTGCAAATCTCATTATTTGGTTTTTTAAAAAACTGAATAATATTCTAACCCATTGTGTATATTCCTGCTGATTTTGATGGTTTAGGTATAGAGGATAGTTGTGGGCTCAAGTTCTAAGACTGGCCTAGGGGTTCCATTAACACTTTGTAAATATCAGCAGCTGTGTCTAAATTAGCCTCCTGTGGTGTGAGAGGCTGAGCCTTGGAGGAACTGTTTGGGCACTCATAAAACTGTTATTTTCAACACACTTGCCAATTCTAGAAACTGGGAAAATGTTAAAATTTATATAAAGGTTAGCTATGTACCCATAGCCCCTCATTCAGGGGAGCAGGAAGACGGCCTGGAGCCTGTAAGGCGTGGCTGCAGTAAGCTGTGGGTGCAGGCTGCCTTCCTGGGCATGTATGTTCATGTATATGGCTAAATGCCCATATCCCACCCTTTGCCTTTCCAGGAACTTGGGAAGAACATAGTATTTTCTCCATTTTAGAGGTGAAATATTGAAGGCTCCAAAGAGCAAGTGACTTGCTTATGAGTTCTCTTCTGCCATCATGACTAGATTCATATAGAAAAAATGTGTCCATATAGAAAAAAAATCTCAATCTTTCATACAGCTAAAATTCATTCAGATACAATTTCAACTCCTTGTTAATATTTTGTGGAAAGTATAATTGGGAAATAACTGTCATCATTAAATTAACCCTGTATATGATATCCAAAATGTTGTATTGCTCTTCTTGAAAAATGGCTGGCTCCACTTCATTCTTCTTAAGGATTCTGATAGGTTAATGGTTCATACAATTCTGTGGGGAAGTGAGATTCTCTTTGTTTTGGTGTCAAAAACCATTCTCTCTGGGCAGCAGGCAGGAAAAACTCCTGCCCTTCAGTGACGACAACCTTCCTACAGGTATTTTCTTGATCTCAAAACCACCTGAAGGGACTTCTTTTTCTTAAAAAACATTTATTATTTTTATTTTTATGTGTATACCTGTGTTACCTGCATGTATGCAAGTGCACTTGTGTCATACAATGCCTGTGGAGGTCAGAAGAGAGCATCAGATTCCCCTGAAACTGGAGTTACAGATGGTTGTTAGCCACCATATTGGTGCTGGGATTGAACCCAGGTCCTCTGCAAGAGCAATCAGTGCTCTTAACTGCTGAGCCATCTCCCCAGTCCCCGGGACTTCTTTCTGATCTTAGAGTTACATGAGTGTCTTTGCTGACAAAGTGGTGCTGCAAGGGAGTAGCTAAGATTCTAATCATGGTCTTGGTTTGCACAATATGAAGTGATTGCGATTTCTCTGGGTACCCTTCATCTGCTTGTTCCTACTTCCTGCTCTCTGCTGTGATTTTCAATGAGCTCTCAGTAAATAAGGCCCTCCTCTGACAACAAAGAACTTCCCAGGATTTACTTGGACACCTCACAGAGTCCCTTTTACCTCAGCTTCTCCTTTGTGCAAAGGGGCATAGGCACAATTAGCTTTTCCTTTTGTACTGTTGAAAAAGCAAATGAGATTTTTTTAAAGCATTTATTCTTTTATTTAGTGGCGGGGGGCACACATGAGGCAGTCAGACAACAACCTGCTGGAGTGCTTGCTCTCTTTCCACAAGTGGGACCTGGGATGAAACTCAGTTGTCAGACTTGGCAGCAAATGTACCTACCAGCTAAGCCACCTTGCAGACCTGAGACTGCTTTTAATAGATTTTATAGGTATTCTATATACAGTAAACAGTTTGAAATGAGATTATTATTAGTAGTATTAGGGCTCATTAGTAGAATTCAGAAAGTACCTATTCCTCTTTATGGTTCATAAACAGTTTAGAGGTCAGGTTGGGCGTTGACAATGTCTGTTTGCTGTGGCCTTTTATTCTCTTATAAATAAAAGCAATCCAGCATCATATTGTTGTGATCCTTTTCTTGAATATACACTATCTTGTATATCTCTGTTCCTATGGTTGTCTGTGTCCTGTTTTCCTTATTTGCTCAAGGCATGACACAAATTCTAAGTTCATGAATGTATACTCTAAACACATTTAAGGTCAGTATTTATACCACAGACCAGGCTGAATCTCTCACCTGGATCTCTAGTAAATCTCCAAATGGAATGGAGTGGTAAAGTGACTTTATTAGCATTATTCATGACTCAGATAACATTTATTAATAATTTATGGTTCAGGCACAGTTCTATGCATTGGACATGTAGACAAATAAAACCGCAGATCTCATGGAACTTTCATTCTGGTAAGGGGAAATAAGAAGCAATCAAAATAAAGGAACAAGCATGCTAATTTCAGGTGTTGATGCAATCTGTGGAAACAATGAAGTAAGGTAATATAATAAAGATGCTTGAATGGTTGAGAAACCTTTCTGAGGAGGTGACCTGTATGCTGGACCTTACTGAGGAGAAATAGCCATGCATGGAGGGAAAGCATTCCACACAGGAGAGACAGCTGTGCCTGTGCACAGCAAGAAGTGGCCTGCAGGCATCGAACTCCTGGAAGCACAAGAGAACAAGCTGGAAAGAAGGTTGACCTTGGAATCAGAGTCCCTTGGTCAGGGTACAAATCCAACTTCTGTTTTCCCACGTTGTTAAATGGGCTCAGGGGTTCCTGCTATGCAGGGCGGCTGTGAGGCTGTTTCAATAGGAGATGACTATTCACCATCCTATACACTCATCCTACAATGCTAAGTCACTGTGTAGCCTGGAAACATCACAGCACTGGAATTCCACATGTATTTAGGTAGCACCAGGGGCAGACAGAATGTTTGAGGACTAAGGCAGCATTCCACAACTCCAACAGGAAAACCGGGAACACTCCTGGGTGGGGAGCAAGAGCCTGGAGTTCTAAAGTCTGCTCTGTGCTACTTCAGAGGAAACTCTTCGTCTCTCTGGTCTCAAGTCTTCAATTATGAGAATAAAAAAGAAAATGAAAAGTGGAAAACTGCAATAGGTGATCAATAAGCTCCATTCCAGCTCTGTGCCAGGATTCAGATCTAAATTCTAACCAGACATAAGAACAACACTCAGCCAGAAATAACCAAACAAAGACAAGGCAGGAGAGAGGCATGGGGTAGGGAGTGTGTGTCAAAGCTAATTCAGGCAATGTCTTTTCATTGCAGGGGCTGGGACAACAAGGTCTTTATCAAGAGGGTAGGCTGTGAACAGCAAGAATTAGTGTGGCACTGTAGCACGGTGCTTTTATGTGACTTTTTGCCACCTCAGGGAGTGTGTGTATGTGTGTGTGTGTGTGTGTGTGTGTGTGTGTGTGTGTGTGTGTGTGTAGGGGGGTGTGATGTTTGTTTTTTTTGTTTCTCGATGATTCTGCTTTTTGATTCTTTGGATTATGTTTAAATGCCCCCCCAGACTGAAAACACTGTATAAAGGCTCCCACTTGGGGATGTTGGGGATGAAAAAGGCCCCCATCTCTGAGCACTGATTGGTAAGCAACAACTAAAACTGTCTTCACATTGCAGCAACCGAAGCCAAAAAAAGAGGGAAGGGATCCAATGATGGAGCATTGTTGGCAGAGTTGAGCTGATGCCTCTCCAGACAAGAGTTGCATTAGAGATGTGGCTTCAGGTTTACAAATAAGAGTCCTTCAATACAGTATTTTCCTCAAGATTTTTGTAATAAGAAATTTAAGAGAAAAACAGCCCAATAAGCCAATATTCTTTTCAGAACAATCAGCTACCACATATCTTGGGGCCGGAAGGTAACTGCCTTTCTTCCCACCCTCTGCTCCTCCACGTTGTGGGGCTGGCCTGCCTGCTTGTCCTGAAGTGAGGTGGAGGTACCTGTTCTACATTTTATCCTGATACCACTTACATTTTAAACTGATAGTCTAGAGCCTTCCTACTGGTGTGGCCCTAGAATAACTCCCCAGAATAGTTTTGTCTCTGGAACCTGTTCTCCTCCCTGGCTTACACATTCTCTGCTTTTCCTCTTTCTCATTTAGGTTCATAATCATCAGCTAAATGACAATAAACTTCTACCAACAACACTGACAAAAGTGGCATTTTAAACATGAGTTTGCATATACACAGAAGAGTATATTTTACACAAGTGCATGTACATGTACCTGCCATGTATATTTGGAGCTGTTTAGTTTTTCTTGAGACAGTCTCACTATGTAGCACTGGCTGCCCTGGAACTAGCTACGTAGACCAGGCTGGCCTCAAACTCACAGCAATCTGCCTGTCTCCGCCTCTTAAGTGCTGGGATTCAAGGTGTGAGCTACTATGTCTGGTATATTTGAATTTTTTTAAAAATATAGGGTTACATATATCTTAAAATGTTTTTGAAGTACAGCATGTGTGTTAGAGTCTACATATAAATATTCATATGATATTTTCTCCCCTAGATCAGAACAAGCAAATTTGATGCCTTTAGTGAGCTTTGATCAAATGCAGCTACATAGTTTATATAACATGTACTCTAAGGCAGATAGCTCTTCTTGATTAAACTTAGAATCCTAAATTTCAAGTAGCAGAACTATGCAAGTTGTCACCACTACCAAGAATGAAGGATCCCGATGGGATGCTTAGCATTTCCACATTCTTCCTTTAGTGTATCTGTGTCTCAGACACACAAGACTGTCTGTTCTTGTCCTCTCAGTGTATGGGTAAGGAAGGCTATGAGACTGATCTAGAGCTGCACAACTAGCTCTGGTGGTTCTTTGACAATCTGAGCTCAAGTTATCAAAGAAGCTAAAGATCTCAGTAAATAAAATTTAAAAACTAAATGACTCATATATACTTTCAATCACCAAGAATGTGCCTTAGCTATGCACTGAAAGGACTGAGAGCTCAGTGGGATGGCTGCAGTGTTAAGTCATTCTCCATTTCAAGCAATTGCAATTCAACCTTTACAACCCTTCTCAAGCTTGCAAGTCACTCTAGGCATGAAGAATCCACCCAGAGAATGACTTACATCATAGGGAAAGACCAAGAGATTAGAGGAGAGGCTGAGCATCGATGATTCTTATTTTAGTTTAGAAGACCCAACATCACTTCTCAAACAGCTGTAATACAATTCCAATCACAGAACTCCTTTGAAAGTACCCTTGGTTCCTTAGGATGGGATCAAGCCTAGATTCTCTAAGAAATTCAGTGATTGATCTTACTTGCTTTTGAAGACTGTCTTTTCTTTCTGGTCCCCCTCTACCTGTCTCGGGCTTGCACATTCATTTCCAAAGCCCCAACTTCACAATCCTGCATCTGAGACTCAAAGACTCACTACTGTACCCCCCTTTCCCACATTACTTTGTTTGACTTCTGACTAAAGGACAGGCATGTAGGGCCAAGCTCAAAGCTTGCTGGCTTTAGAGATTTATAAAGATGAGGCTCCATCTTTCTTAAAGGTAGAAAATTGTTCCTTCCTTTTCTCATGACACTAGCTTGTGTGAACCTCTCTCTGCTGGCTCATGATTTTAGACAAAGGAAACTTAAGAATATTTGCCACGCACAAGAAACAATTCAAAATGAGAGTTTACAATCCTCTTTTCTAGTTGTATTGTCCCAGTGAGGCTATGTCAAACCTGATCAAGCAGGATTGCTTTTAGTTGCATAAATGGGAGTTTCAGGTTACCCAGTGTTGACATTAAATAATGAAAATTTCCTCACAGTTGTGTTCAGTAAGAGAGATGATGTTGGAAAGAGCTCTGCTCAGACCAGACTTCTTGACAATCCCTTGAAACTCATCTGGGGTTCTATTTTTATTATTCAAGACTTTGAAGTGGATCAGTCTTCAGGACAACTATTTAAGTGAATTACTATCTGGGGGCACCACTGAATTGGCAGTTTTTGAAATTAAGTATTTCTTTTTTTATCGAGAATCCTCACTAATCCTCCCAGGATGCATGGACAGAAAAATCCAGAAAACAGCAACATTCCCTGAACTGAGCCAGTCCCATGTCCTTGTGGTTGGCTCCTGAGAACATGATCTTGAGTGTAATCTGCCATCACCTGTACTGAGCAGGGCAGGGCAGATACTTGCACCAGACTGGTCTCATGTTGAATGCCTTCTTATGTACTGTGAAGTTTCCACTGGCACTGGGGAGCTCTGGTTATGAAACATGATGAAAATTAGGCATGTTAGTATCCTCAGCCTCTCAGTTGATTTTCTTTGAGGCTAAACAGGACTATCCCCTCATCATTCCATACTGGAAAAGATATGTGGAGTATATGCTGCTATTGCTCTGAACATTTAATTTCGGCAGTTTAGGTGGGCAGGTCTCGCTTCCATTGCCCTAAATCAGATGGGCCGGGAAACACTGTGCTGTAAGGAGTCCTGTAGGACTCCTAATTGCTAGGTTGCTAATTGACCTTCCAAATGTCAGTGTGGGATGCTACCTTAGTGCTTGCCTGGTCTTACCATCTCAGTTTCTAATGATGAAGTTCACATTTTGAATCATAAAACACTTGGTCAAGGTTACGCCAAGAGGCAGAACATAGACAGCAAGGAGCCTTTTCTTTTTGATCATTTCTGGGAGTTATTTTCTTTGTGGAGATGACAATAGATACTATGTCAGGCACAAGTTATATAAAACGTAAAACGATTTCAGAAAAAATTTACTTTCAGATATTTAAATTATTATGTAAAAGAAAGGCTAATGTGTAATCCTTCTTTCAAAAAAGTTACAAGTTGCCAGGCAGCAGAGAGTCCATGGATGTAAGTAGGAAAACAAACTCTTCCCTTCATTCTTATGGGAATTGACAAACATCCTCCCCAAGGAACTATGAGCTAGACTGTAAAGAGAGAACAGGAATTGAGGCAAATACTTTGTATTGCAAGCTGTGGTTCAAATAACCAAATCAGCAGTGACATGGGAGGCATATGCATCACTGTATGCGTGTGCTTTGTCTGTATGCCTGTGCCTTTGTGTGTCTGTGTACGTGTGTATGCGTGTGTGGGTGTGTGTGTGTGTGCATGTTTGTGTGTGTTGGTATTTGGGTTTCTGTATTATGTGTGTTTGACTGTACATCTGCATTTATACACAGGTTCCATATGCTTGTATAGGCACATTTATACATTTGTGTGGTGCACTCAAGCCTCGGGCACTGTGTTCATATTTCAATATGAATCCTCGGCTGACCTATACCCAGCACTGTCCCTTACCAGCGTTGCTTCTTCGGCAGTTACAGTGTTTTTCTGAATCTCAATATCATGTATAAAACAGCATGTGCAGTGCTCACCATGAAACCAAAAGATCAATCGATGTGCTGCCAGACACCTAGCTATTTCAGCAATTAAGTTGAAATAACTCCATTTGTACAAATTTTGATTACTTTTTCCTTGCAGAATCTTCAATATATATTATTTCCCTACTACACAGGAATTTTGATACCAAATATATGGATGGCCCAGAACATGCATTGTCTTGACTAACACGGCAACTTCACAGATGAGGCATGTTTTCCTCTACTGTACATCTGAGGGAACTGAACTGTGGAGGTAAAACAGTGTGCCGAGTCATTCAGGGAGTTTTTCCAGGGTGGAGACAAACTTTCATCTAGTAGCAAGGCTGGCCTGACTGTCCATTCCTCACCCTGCTCTGGCTGGAGGCCGTAGTGATGAGCAGAAACATGGAAGGTATGGAAATGAAATTAGCATCCTGGCGGCCTTTACCCAGCTGATGAGTGTCTTATGCGCTGACACTCCTACTTCCTTTTCCATCAGGCTGGCATGTGATTCTTAAGGTCAACTCACCTATGCTGCTCAGGGATGGGGACTGGAAGAAGGAAGAATTGGGGTAAAATTCAAACTGGATAAGCACCAAGAGGTCGCTTCATTGAGATGTGCACATATGCACACATCTTCAAAGTGCCTGGTGGGACTGGGCTTGCCTTGAAATGTTTTGACAGCTGTATACTGCTGCACAGAACTGCTTCTATTATTCTACCCAAAAAGCATCAGAATGAGGATGGCTGGGAAATGACTGTTCAATCCCTTCCTAAACTTTGCAGTCTCTTACATCCTTCAGCTCCTCAAATACTGAGCTACAAGAACTTGGTTAGCAGTAGCATTATGGTCATAGGAAGTCCAAGTATTGAGCTGTGTGGTTCAAGAAAGCTAGGAAGAAAATTGCCAGCAAGTTACTTTGAGACTAGTCTGGATATAGTTAGTGCAAAAAAGAAGCAGAATTCCATTTACATTATCACTTTTGTTTAGCAAGATTACATAGATACAATTTTGCACAGAAAATTGCTTAGGAAAACGACTCTCCATAGAGCCCTTCAAAGTCAGTTTAATATTTTTAATAAGGCAAATCTTTCTGATTCTCAAGTATTTAGCTATAAAATCTTAAAATCCAATGAAAGTCTGTCTTCAATAAATGCTGCTTTACAACTTTTATTGTCTGTTTAACAACCGAAGAATATTAACATTCTTTAGGCACTTAAAGTCAATCACAATGACAGGCATTGTGTTTTTAAACTGTCTTTCATGTAATTTAATGTAAATTAGTGCCTATAAACGATGTGTTTATTTTTTGGATATTCTGTATCTCAAAATTGTAAATAAGGTCAATTAACTCAGAAAATGGCAAGTTTCTAAGTAGTGTCTGTCTCTAAGCAATTATTTAGAAACATACACACATCTATCTATCTATATAAGCAGATATAACACACATACACACATCTATATATAATTCATGTACTCGCATATACATATATAAACAAATAGTAATGCTTGAAAGATTTTGCCTGTTCATCAATTAAGTGTTTTTCAAAATATTTGAAGCTGGGTGTGTTGGCTCTTATCTGTAATACCAGCTACTTAAAAGGATTGAAATTTCAGCCTACAAGAGTGAGTTCTACTCTGGTGGTTGCAACGTATTGAGACCCTGACTCAAAAAAAAAATCTTATTTAAAAGTTAGGGGGGTGTGACTCAGTGGTAGAGAGCTTGCTTAGCATATGCAAGACCCTGGGTGAAATCCTCAATTTCACATAAAAGAGGGCTAGAGTTAGACTTGCTATGGAAAGAGGACATGGTACCAGGAGAGTTGACAAGGCCAGTCTGTTCATGAGACAGAGGTAGAAAGCAATTTTCCTTATTTGAAACATCTCTCTTAAGTACAGTAAATAAATAGCATAATAAAGTCACTTTTGTCAGATCAGAGGTCAAAGTAAGAGTTGCAGAAATGGCTTAGCTGGCAAAATGATTGTCTCAAAATCATGAGGATCTGAGTTCCATTCACAGCACACATGTGAAAAGCTGAGAGTAGTGGAGTGTGTTTGTAATCCTAGTGCCTTGGAGGCAGGGGCAGGAGGATCCCTGGGGATTTCTGGCCAGCTAGTCTAGCTGAGTCTGCAAGCTCCAGGTTCAGTGAGAGTCCTCGTTTCAAAAAATAACATGGAGAATGATTAAGGAAGACATTAGACATGACATGAACCTATGATCTTCCTATGCCTACACATACGTGTGCATGTGCACACCCCCCCTCCACTTGCTTGCACAATAGTGCAAGCACACACACACACACACACACACACACACACACACACACACACACAAGAATCAAGCTACTTTCTGGAGTTAAGTCGCTCCTTTGAAACTATCCAGATTCTTCCCTCTGTATAGCAAAGTTAACAACCAAAACTACTACATGCAGTTTTGAAAGGAGCAATTCAACCCAATATATGAAAGTGTCTGTAAGCTCACTTCTATCTTCTTTAATGAAGGAAGTATCAATATCTTTTACTTGTTTCTCTGGCCACCTGTTCTGAGCACTCAAATGCATGACTTTGGCCTTGTCATCAGTACAATCCTATTCACTGTTTAAAACTGCACTTTGCCATTAGCTTAGGCTGGTCATGAAGTGTTTGTCATTCTCTCTGAAATTACAAAAATATGCCAAAGGATCAACATGGAACCACTCCACTGTTAGAAAAGCAGAGTGGGCCTTAAAGATCTATTGATGGAATCACATTCACCATCCATCTATAACAGCAGGCCCTGCATACTTTCTGTCTCTCTCCATAGCCCCATTGTTCTTTATTACAAGCTCGCCATCAGACAAACACTTGAATTGTTGTGTTATTTGTCTCTGGTGTACTGGAATATAAGCTCCTCTTGAGCAGGAGTATTTGCTGTTGTCCCCTCTACAAGAGCAAAGACAGCCCCAGAAGAATGAACGCTAGCCACACAACCATTAAACACTCATATCTGCAACCAATGAAGCCTACAATGGATCACAAATGCTTCACCAAAATGGTTATGCTGTCTTTAATGTTTCAGTGCTGATATGTAAAGGCTCATAGAACGATTTGTTCATGTCTAATGTTTCCTGCTATCAGTTTCATCAGTGGTTTTGCCTGCTTAGTTCTTCTGTGTAGAGAGAGGAACACTCATGCCTCTAATGCTAATCTTAGATTTATAAAACATAAACCATCAGGAAGGAGTCTCCCCCTCCTCCAATTTCAGCTGAATTGTAAATTCCAAATCCACTCCCTAAGTAATTATCTACCATTTAGTGCTCATAAATTCCCATTCTATACTAAATGGCAAGAAAACACAGCATGGTTATAAACGGCACTAATAATAAACAGCTACATTTTTTTTTTAATCTCCCTCTGTTTCCACAGCACTTGGGAGATGTGTCAAATTATTCTACAGCAGATTGGAAGGAGGAGGTTGTGATAGAAGTCATGGCCTGACTGCTAATGACGTTGTTTCTGTGTTTTACAGCTTGGGAATCACTGTGTAGAAAACCTTGGCTCTGTTCACTAGCTGTACAGAAGATAAACCTGTGCAGTTCTTGAAGGAGAAAGAATCAGTGTAGGCGGAGCAAAAGAACTAAAGAGGGATAAAAAGAATCGCAAGATAGTGCTACTTTGATGGATCCCGAGGAGGGACTTGGCTCTGCCTTTACACAATCAGACAGCGGCCATGTGGGGAAGAGAACACTTTCTGTATTTAATGTTCTCGGGTCTTTGACTCCTTGCCTTTGCAAAAACACTCCATTTTGCAGGATATTCCTAAATGAGATTCTGTACTTTCGTGAAACAGGAAGACACAGACTGTGCTTTGATTTTTAGGACAGAACCGGTGCAAATGTGGACTTATTAAATGTTGCTGAAAAGAGTGTAAAGGGTATAGACAGTGGTACCACAAGTGTTCTCCTGTGACTTTCCTCTCCCTTTGACCTTCACTTGGCCAATGTATGCTGCTTTCAGGGATCTTCCGGACAAAATCCTGTGATTGGTTAGACAGTGAATTAAGACACAAATGGGTATCAACTTGTCTTCTCTATTGCAGAGAGAGTGATGGGCTATAGAAGGAGAAGGATGGCTTATTTGAAGACATTTGGTCATCCAGATAGCATATTTAAGTCTCCAGTATACATATACATGCAGCAGATGCACAGATTTGTCCTGATTTTAGCATTTTTGGTGCTTTGCCAGAGGCGGACTAGGAAAATTCAGCAGAGACTGGCCATTTCAACTCGTGCGTGCAGAAAAAGGCACTCACCAGCGCTGACAGTAATGGCTTCAATGAACTGCTCCCTCCAGCTGTTTGTCCCCACCACAAGGGCCAGGTTTGTCTTCTTAATGAGTTTGTCCACAGTGCTCTAGAAAAATGCAAAGGAATAAGATAATAACTTCTGAGGTTGTTAAGGCCTCAGGAAATCGAAGACCTTGTTGATGTGGAAACTTTAGAGTTATATAAAGGGTAGCAGATGTTAGGCTCAGAAGAATGGTATTGATATCAAACACTGTTATGATTATGCAAACAATTGTGGTCTTTAGTTAGAAACATTCTGAAATGGAAACTTCTTTGCAGCAAAGACAAGCCTCTTTCATTGACTAATAGCCAGTGAAGAAAAGCTGGGGTGTTCAGAATAGCAGCTATCACAAAGGCCCCTCAGCTGCTTTGTGAACTTGCTTTCCTTTGGCTTGTCTGTGATGCGCTGTCTGCGGGTGAATTAATATATAGGCTCTGCTCAACATTACATGTGAACACCCAGAAGTGACAGATTCTGAAACCAAAAACTTATTGTTCTTTTGTATCTCTTCAAATGCAACCAGGTAGCTGAATCTCAAGGTTGCTTGCTGCAAAATGATGAATAAATGGGTATTTTTATTTTATTTTCGTGGGAAGGGGTTATTAGATTTTTCAGTTGGCTAATAGTTATTAGAGAAAACTATTGTTGCCTTAAAGTTGTTGTATCAAGAAAACACAAGGCAAACCAAAGTCAGCACTTGTGCCATAGGCATGGAACATTGTTAAAAACCTCGTACTGAATTTCTGCATTTTTATAGCACTAAGGTGCACGACCACTTGTTTTCTTTAGAATTTGTTAGGCACTTGATTTTATGCAATTAGCACTCTCTAGCTTTCTAATTTGGTTAATGTAATAACCGGAGCAGCCAAGCGTCACAAGAAAACTAAGTAAGCAATGCACTCAAAGCGCTATCACAAATCATGGCAACTACAGGGAGAAGGGTCATTTCCGGGTCACTGAGGCTGCTCTTCCCAGGGAAACTACCACAACTAGTCTACCAAACACCCACACTTACTGTCAGAGCATCCTCGAATTTCCACTAATTGCAAAGAGGTAGAAAACACATATTATTTGTCTTAGGTAAAGATCTGCACATGTTTAATGCAAGGTACTGAACTATGGTTTGAGAGAGATAATATTGACCAAGTAAGAGTGAAGAAAATGGGATCTGAGGGGTTTGTATGAGAGGCCAAAGCCAATTTATAATATCAAGCATGTTAGTTCAAGAAGAGTCATTGGGACTGACTTGAAACACTGAGATGAAAACAAACATGAAAGGGCCCATCTCCAACTAGCTCACTCTGTATTCGCAACATTATTCTTGGCTGGGTTGTATATCCTTAGGATGGTGACCTTTCAGCTTCTGGCCTGGTATCTAGAACTTCTGGTGCCCCTTGATAAGGGCTGTAACAGTCCTGCTCTTGGGCACTATCACTTGAAACACATGACAGGCATCAACCTTTTCTCCCTCAACTCAGCCACATCTCATCAGGCACTCTAAGCATCTTCACTGATGCCAGTTCCAAGTGGAATATAACAAGAAATGACCTCAATTTTTCCTATATGTAATGGAAACTTGGGGCAGCTCTTTCCAAAGGGGAAAGAACACACTTTGGGCCGAAGCCAGGGCTAAGAACTTTATCACCTGAGAGATACGCAACTGAATGCAGACTTCCTCATGAGTATCTGCTGAAGATAAAACTATTAAGAGAAACTAAAGTTAACTTTAATAGATATGAAAAAAACCAGATAGATCTTAAACTTTAGTTCATTTTAACCAGAGAAGAATTTCTAAATTTTTTTCCTAGGGCCAAATTTGTACCCATGCCAGTCCTTGGTCTGTGTCAGAAAGGAGAGTAAATAAAGATGAATTGAAGCTCAGACACTTGACTTTGGACAGCACTCTCTATATTTACCTGGAGGTCTCCTAAAATGTCATTGACTAGTTCCCAACTGCATAAGACCTTCAAGAGATGAGGAGAGCCTCACCCTTGGTTAGTAAAGCCACAGTCTTAGTCATAGCATGGAAAGTAAGAACTTGGGGAATACTTGAGGTTTCACTCAGATTTGGGCATCTCATGCTGTTTAGGAGTTTTGAACAAGTTCTTTAGCTATATTCCAAAAAGCGAAATTCATGAATGAATAATATAATAGTAAAGTTGAGAACAAGGCACTTTAAAAGTGTGTCCCAAGATGCCCTTTTGGTGTTACTGGGTTTTTTTTTTCTTTTATGTATATGAGTACATTGCCTGTATTTTTGCAAGTGCATCCAGGCCTACAGAAGTCAGAAGAGGGCATTGGATCCCCTGGAACTGGAGTTACGGATGGTTGTTTGCCACCTTGTTGGTGCTGGGAACCAAACCCAGGTCCTTTACAAGAGCAGTCAGTGTGCCTAACCACTGAGCAGTCTCTCCAGCCCCTGATAAGGGCAATCATGTTGATAAACTTGAGGATGAGTTTTAAAGCTATTCTAGAAAGTTTAAGAATCCCAAACAATTGGGCTTTATAAAGAAGCTGGGCAGGGGCAGTCCTTCCAATGCTCAGACTGTGCCACTGGTGAGCAGAGAGGGCTTCTGATCCAAGATGTTTTTGCCTGAAAGAATTAGGCAACCCCATGCTTGCTAAAGAAGCTACTCTGCTGTTTCTATCATGGGTGCATGGAAGGAACGACTGGAACTGTCCTATGAAGAAAAGAGCACACAATTCTCTATGAAAAGTTTGGGTCCTGTAGGACAGTGACCTGGTTCCAGAAATGACAACCCTTCCAATCACCTCTGTGGTAAATTACACTAAGCGCTCTGATTTCAGGTGAACAAAAAAAGATACTCAAGGAAGAGTGAAATTGGATACATGTGCACAAAGAACAACAGATTAGTCCACAGAAATGGACAGCCTGGGAGTCAGGAGCTTCTGTGATTACACAAACTCGTGCATGTTCCCTTCATGGGTATATAACATGCCAATACTATGCTACGGTGGGCCTTGTCAATGGAATCTGCTTAAAAAGCCTTGTGCTATAGTTTACCCCTCTTTATATAGGAGTGAATAAAAGGAAACTCCAGTAAGTAGATTCTTTGTGGCTGAAGGATAAGGTTTAATTGCATTCTTATCTTTTTAAAAATTCCATTTTGATTGCAAGGACATTTTTTCACCTGTGACCTATCAGTAACTTCAATTTGGGAACTGAATTTTAAAAACAATAATTAATGAACCCAGTAAAAGGAAAAGAGTTCACTATTATGAAAACCCTAATAAAATTTGGAGGTTTCCCTATTAGTAGTCTGATTCTATTTTGGAATCTTCATTCTGGGTTTTGTTTGTTTGGACAGGCACATTCTCCATTTGAAAAACAAGGAAAATACTGCCTAAGTCTGTTTTTTTTTATTATTATGGTCATTACAAGAAAGGATACACATGCTCATATCACATTTTGGAACTGAAGTTGGCTCAACTTCAAGTGTTCTTAGATGTTAGGACTCCGGGTAAGAAAGTTGGGGGGCAGATTGGGGCAGAGGCAGCAGTTTAGGACTGACAGGAAATCTCACCTTAAAGTCTGAAGTTCAACTCCCATTTTAACATAATGACTTTCATTATCTAGAATTGAGAATCGGGCTGTGTAACACTTGCCTTGACTATTAGAGGCCCTGGGTTCAATCCCAAGCACCATAAAGAAAAAATAAAAAGAACATGAGAATCCAATGTTATTAGCTCACCATTGAGCTCTGTTTCTTTGGTAGACTGTGTAAACACTTCTAGATTTGAAGAACATGACCAGATATAAATGAACACAGACAGTTGGCTATTCTGGAGATTTCTATCCCCCTTCTAAAACAAAAGCCTTCTAATTTCTATAACGCAAATGCGTTGCTTCTACAGATGCCTCAGATTTTTCAAATACAGTGTTGTTTCTTTCACATGTAAAAACCTCTAGAAATCCACTTTTTCTCCCTCCTTGCTATCCGAGCCCTCTCTTTGGGTCACCTCTCACTGGTGATGGGTGTCACCTGCTACGCTCTGTCTGATGCTTTGCAGTGAATAGGACTTCTTGGTTCTCTGATATCTCAATTCCAAGCTGGGTCTGAAGCCGTTTAGTGAATGATCGGGTATCTGAAATCACATTTTCCTCTTTCTGGAAGGCCCAAAGCAGCCCCTTCCAGAAGAGCAGTGTTCGTGGGCATACCTTGAATTCATAGGACTCTTCAATGATCACTTCCAGCTTGGCGTGCTCTCCCAGAATGGGACGGCCCAGCTCTGCGATGCGTCTCTCCTCTTCCTCTTTGCTGGTCAGTGGCTGCTTGTCATCACATTCCTCTGGGAAAGGTAAGACAGTCAACAGTGTGTTCCTTTTTATTTGGAAATCCCTGGATCCTGCTACAAGGAAAGCGAGAAAGAAGGAATCCCTAAGGACCAACTAAAAGTTTCTTGGGTCAGATGGTGAGACTGGAGAGGGGAGCTGGGCAGAGCTTAGTGGACTGGTCAGCATGGCACTGAAGCAGTGCATGACTGTGACATTGTACAGTCTAGTCTCATGAAAGTGAAGATGAGGAAAAGCAAAACTCAGGGCATGTCACTGAGAAAGACCCTGTGGCACAGTATCTGTGCTGAGGACTCACCCAGCTGTTCCCTGTGATGCTGGCTGGTCTGGCTGTCGGCACACATTCTTTCAGCATGTGACCAAAAGGAAACACAATTAAAAGTCCTAAAGTAACCCTGAGGGATGGGAGAGTTTGGATTCTTCCCTTTCATTTTCTAGGGGCAACAGAAAATGCCCAAGAGCCAAAGACAACAGGAAGGGAATCCTAATCTTAGCCTTACATTTGCCAAGAGTCCCTGTCACAGGTTAAGCTCTAATACGTTCATTCCATATTTCCCTGAGATGCCTGGGCTCCAGTGCTTCTGCTCTGGTACAGAGCTGAAATGTGTTAGGAAAGCCTTGACCATGTTAATCTTAAAGTAAACAGGGAGGGTGAGGGTGAAGCCTTTGGGGAGTTAAAACTTACTCACTATGTGAGCTTGATTGTTTCCAGAACCGACATGTAGCTTGTATTCTAGGAGAGGTGGGTGGGTGCTCAGAAAACATTAATAGACTCAGAGTCTATTAATGAGAGGAAGCTCACAGTTGGCTCTCTCTGCATGAAGGTCATTAGGATAAGTCCCAGACTGAAAAGGCCATGCAAATGTGGAGGCAAACCCTTGTCCTGTAATCACACTTATCCTTCAAATCCAGGATGTTGGAAAAAGACAGACCACTTCCTCTTAGTTAAGTGAAATGCACATCATGTCCTGGAAGGTAGTAGTGTTGATATGGCAAAACCTCAGCCTGGGGTAAGACATCTGGACAAGCTGCCAGCAGGAGGAGGCTGCTGCCAGCAGGAGGAGGCTTCTTGCCTAGGCTTCCTGCCCTGCACTTTGCTTTTGGACTTGTGTTTCAGGAGGGGTTCATATCTTCTGTTCCCTCCAGAGGCCATGGCTTCCCCTGTGCTCTGGGACCCTGCTGTGTTTGCCTCCATTTGTTGCTCTAGCAACTGTTGTAGAGGGTAGTTTGCTGGCCAGCTGTCTTGTGAAGATTGGGGTGAGGACGGTGGTGTGTTAGAGACACTGCCAACACCTTCGATTTCAAATGTCAGAAGGAATGGAGGGCAAAGCAGAATGTAGCCCCGTGATGAGTTCTTTAGTATGTGTTTAATGTCTTCAAAAAAGGATATTTAAAATCCTCACTGTAATCTCACCAAACAAATCACATGAAGACTAAAAATAGGTGATTTGGGCCTAGCAAGGAGCTGTTGATGGTGAGCAAAGACAAAGTAGAAATGCAAGGAGATTAATTTTAACTGTAAACCTGCCCAAGCATAATGTCACTGGTAGTTTAGACAGAGTATATTTGTCTCTTCGTTCAAATCTTTGGCTCAACATGGATATCTTGAAGACTTAGTTTGAATAATAATGATTTTTTCCCTCAGGAGAAATATTACTACTTAAATATCTATTTGAAATGCAAAGCTATTGGGGGGGATATTTATTATGGCTATTATTGCTGTAATTTACTTACAAATGATAAGTTGCTGTGAATGGAATTCAAGGTATTTTAGGGTGAAAACAGGTAACAATTATGGAGGAAAGGTGATGGATGTACTGGGATCTTTTAAGGCAGCACTTCACAGAATGAAATTGATTCCAAATATGATAGTAATTAATGCATATGGCAATACATGAAATTGAATCACCCTGTAGGTAAAAGCACTTTCCCCACAAATAATCCTTTGGTCATTCTGATCAACTATAAATGCTTAGTTTTATATACTTAGGTCTGTAACTGGTTCCTAACATTTGACTTTCTTTCATTTTACGATAGAAAAAAATAGTTTTCAGGCATAGAACATTTAACAGTATTTGACTATCTAGAATTTAATGACTTTCTTTTCATTGTAAAAATTTGTTGATTTATTTTCTACTTATAGCAAATCCTATTAGTTTTCCTTGTTTTGATGACTTAAGTTTTTCTTTTAAGAATAAGTTTAGTTAAATAAAATAGAAGGTAGTAAAAAAATCACGTTAAGTATATTATAATATAGTTAGTATACAACAAAAATCTTAAAGAGGTACAAAAATGATGAAAATGTAGGAATATTGGCCTGGAGAGATGGCTCGGTGGTTAAGAGCACTGATTGCTCTTGCAGAGGACCCAAGTTCTGTTCCCAGCCACTCACAGGTGACTAATAACTCTCTATAACTCCAGTTTCACAGGAATCTGACACTCTCTTCTGGCCTCTGTAGGCAGCACACACACTGGTGCACTTTCATACATGCAGACAAAATACTCATACACATAAAATAAAAAATATTTTTTTTTAAATTAAGAAAGAAAATGTAGGAATACTATCTTAGCATCTTGTATTAACTTAAGGAAAAAAAGGCACCTGTCTCTACCATTTGCTACACTCTTACTCTTAGATCTTCACTTATTTATACTTTAAAACCCTGTTTCTCCTTCTATGAAATATACCAATGGAAACTGGAAATTTAGTAAATACCACTCAATTCTTAAATTGATTCCTTAATATTTATTGTGTGCTGAATACAATATTTAGTATATATTGTAAACAAAGTCTCATGTGATTTAGAAATTATTTTAAATTACCTTTACAAACAAATATGTAGCATATAAACTTACAGACCTCAAATATGTCTAAGTGCCCTTTGAACTGTGCTTATGTCAGGCCTATTACAATGTGTAGAATGTTGAGAAGTTAGTATTTGTTGTATGATTCTCCAACTCACTGTTGCTAATATCTTTCATTTGGTCTATTTTTTAAAAAAGGATCACTCATTTTTTTTTCAACACATGTCATTGTACTCTTAAAATATGTCAGCACAGACATGGTCCTCCTCCTTACCCTGCAATCTTCCAGGAACTTATGGCCTAGTGGGAGGAGAGGCATAAAGATGAAAGACTTCTAGGACAGTGTGCTAAGGACTTAGAGACAATTTGCCTTGTCTGTAGGTGTGGGAGAAAGCTTCAGCAAAAACGAGCTACCTGAAACTTCCCTAGAAGCAGAGCTTGTCAGGTGAATGTGATGGGAAGGATGGCAAGGAGGTGTGGAGGTGAGGAGTCACACTCCAGGCAAGGGTACAATGTCGTGGAAGGGTTGGGGTATTTTCATTTGATGAGTATTGTGAATACTTAAAAGATAATTATAGTTACAAGTAATTAAGAGATGATAATTGCATAAATCTTACTATTTTTCTATAACACTGATAAATTAACATTTATGGACTAGATTTTTGATAGTGAGAAAGAAGAGTTGATTCTTCTCCTTACTACCCTTTTATTTAAGTGTACTTTTTATTAAACATGGAAATGGTTTAACAGCATTTTTCAGGATCAATTATTATATTCTTTCTTTTCTGCTATGAGCACTGTATCAAAACATTATTTTATTATAGTCAAGGTCACTTTATTTCCTTGTTATGTAGAGTAATAACATGATATACTTGTAATTTTCTTTCTAAAAATACGTTTTCTGTCTGTGCATCTCTGAGTCACTCTATTCCTCTTTTTGTATACACACATATACTTGTAAAGCTTCTCAGGTTTGAGAAGTTTCTATAGAAAATAATAACATCAGAATCTTGAGTAACCAAAACAATGTGATGCTCCAATGCGCTATCAGCAATCACTGACACAAGTCAGTACCGAGAAGATGTAAAGCAATCCTGTGATGAAATCCTCAGTGTGGGATCACTGTTCTTTTGAGTGACTGATTTTAGAAACAATGATAAAAGTATTAGCTTTAAGTTCCTAGGGTCTGGGAAAGAAGAATTATGCAAAAGCTGCTTCTAATGCTTCCTGGTTCAAGTTGGATATCGAGCAGCATCATGGGGGTGACTGAGAAAGTGGGAACCCTTCCAGAGCACCATGGAACTCACCCGGTTGCTTCCATATAGACATCTGTACCCAAGGAACCAATGAAACCATAATTTCTTTTTATCTTAATAACCAATATAGGATTTATAAAGGGATAACAGACTAGTGGTGGGAAAATCCACTCAGGATTATTTTAATCCTTTGTTCAGAAATGTATGGGCAAGTCTGAAAACACAGGTCATTTGGCAGTGTTTTAGCACCTAGCTGGCCTCTCTGATTGGAATCCAGGGAGATTGATACTGTTAGTCTCTTTGGGAAATTTCTGAAAAAAATCTGTAGTTGTGGTTTGGTGTTGTTATTATTAGCTGGAGGTGTGGTCTATGAGGGTGAGGAGGGATTCACTGGGTTATATAGATGGAGGTGTGGTATACGGGGTGAGGAGGGACCCACTGAGTCATGTGGATGGAGGTGTGATCTATGAGGATAAGAAAGGATGTACATGTACATGTACATGTGTTTCTACCATGGTCAGTGATGGGCAGCAATGATGACTGAAAGAGGAGATGCCCCTGCCCTCAGACACAGACTTTGTGCCAGGAGCTGACATGTAGGCTGCAAATCCCTCAGTGGATGTGGAAGAGTCATGTGGTTCTTTGGTCACCCTGTCAATATTCCTTTGTTTCCTCATGGAGAAACTCCATAGATGTACTATCTGTGCCTCAGAATAGGAAGATTCTGGCAAGAGACACACCCTGGCTTTTAAAGACTTTCATTATATTTGGGTGAGAGAGTCATGTGTGAGAAGAGATATTTATGAGAAATCTGGGACACATTGAAAGCTGGGAGAAACCCTTGGATCAGTCTGTCTGCAGGTCCATGCCACTCCTCCACAATGCCTTCTATTTATTGATAATTCATGGCACCCTAGTGGTCAGAGAAGCTACTGCATTAATTAGCAATGTTTAAGAGGGTGCAGGGACATAACTACATGAATCTAATTACTGAAGACCCAAAGTACATCTGAAAACTGAATTTCAAGGACCATGGTGAAATGAGTACCTGCTATGGTGATTACAGTAGAGGGAATCGGATGTTCTCTAGCATGGACTTTCCTGAAGACAGGTTGGCCTAGCAAAGGGACAGGTAGAAAATCAGCAGAATGGACATTGTTTTGCCATCAGAGACTTTTGAAATTAGTAAGGTTAACACAACACCCAGATGCACACACTGCAAGCCATGTTAGTTTGGGGATTGAGTGGTCCTAGGTCATAGATCTGTAGGCCTTAAGAAGGAGTTCTGGTAGATGTCAATGATTACTAATGTAGATTACTGACCACAAATGGGACAAATGCTCCATAAGTCAAACCAAATTGTGTGTGATTAACTTTGATTATATATGATTACTAAGATCCTGTGGTAAGAGATAGAATCAGTCCTTCAAGTGTCTGAAATGGATGAGCCAGGTCCTCCAATTATTGATTCCAGAGGCATCAGAAAACAATAGAAAGTACTCAGTGTAAAAACATGTGCTGTGATTTTAAAGCTTATTAGTGGCAACTGTACTGTCTTGAATAGGTCATGTCTTCAGTTTTCTTACATACAAAATACATATGTAAATTTCTTACATACAAAATACTATCTGCTGTTTACATCACAGGTTTGTTTGACGGTCAAGGAATATAACCCTGGGGAACATGCTGACTACGTTTATTTCCTGAGCAGTTTGGAGAATGTTATGTATGTGCTGACAAAGTATACAAGGATAATTTATCTTTGTACAACTGTTTCAATTAATCAGCCCTAGAGATTTCATTGAACTTCTAGTCCAATTGACTGCCTGATTCACTTGCTGTTTTCTTATACAAAGACCCATCCTGAACTAAACTGAGAATCATGAGATTTGGGACTCAGTATCAACTCTGTCACTTGCTTTCCACTTAAAACTTGAACAAGAAATTTTACCTCTTGGAGACCTGATTTCCTCAGTTGTAAAATGAAGCAAACTTGGAGGGGTTTCGTTCCTCTAACCCGTATATTAGAGAGATGAAAATGTTTTCAAGTATTAGAATTCTCAAAGTTTTGACTTCATTAAATAGACATAAGCCTTGTTAAGTCTGTTACAAGACCATAATTGGGAAAGTAATATTAAAGAGGTTATTGGATGCTATGTAATCATAGGGAAACCTATAGGTATATGTCTTAGAGGTTTTATAGGATCAAATGTACTTCTCCAGACTGAGCCAGAATACTGAGTTTTACTTTTTTTAAATCCATGTTTATGTAATCTAACGTCCCCCTTTTGGGCATAGCCTTTGTTTTTTCTTTGACTGGAATTTATAATGATGATACAAGATATAGTTGGGTTTTGGATTGAGCAAGGTTCCATTGCATGATTTTTTAAGATGCTGGGAGAAGGAAAAGGTTTAGAAATAAAACATCACTCCTGGACCAGCAAAATGACAGACTTGTTCTAGGATATCACAATAGGGCCTTTTACTTAGAATCAGAAAGCTGGCATTGAGTCTTAGATGAATGATTTGGGACAGATTAATCTTTTTGAAACTTTTTCCTTCCCTGTAAGTGAGAATAATGAAACCCATACAAAAAGTGATATACATTACAAACTATAAAGGGCTCTAATATGTAGAATGTTATCATAAAACCAGGAGGCCAAAAGAGAATGAGATCATAGATTTAACCAAGGATCTTTCAGTGAGGCAAGGCTAGAACAACAGGTAAAGATTTGCAAATTTCAAAAGCACCTACAGTACTTAATGTCTGCCACTAGTGAGATCTCTAAATTATTGGTAGGTGTAAGTCTATGGACCAAATGGCTTTTTTAGTTATCATATATCCTGCTTTAAAATTAGACATTTGTACTCAGCTGTGTAAGTCCATGTAAAAGTTGCAGAACGTTAATTCTTCTCTTCTGTCCTTGTACCTCAAAGCCTTGACTTCAAAGCCTATAAGTGACTTCAAAGAAAAATCCTTGGGCTTTAAAACTTCTTTTCACTGTGTAGACCTAAGTCTTAGAACTTTCTCAGGGGACTCAGTAGCAACTGAAGCCTAGGATGTCTGGTATGATTCAGGAGAAGGATGATATGAAGTTAGACAGAATCCAGATAAGTAAAAATTAGACAGGCCAATGTAGAAAATGCCAGAGAACTCTGGAACATTCATTCTAACTGCATTGATTTAAATACTGGGAGGAGATGCTAATAATGGATTGACACCTATTTTAGGTTAAAGTTTCAGTCAAAGAGGATTTAGTGAACTACTTGACATGATGAAAGCTTTTTTGATGAAGTGATTATGTCACGTTGGATGTAAGACACAGAAAAGGGAGGAAATGATGATATGATAAATATGATACATATCGTAAAAAGAATTCGTAAGAAAAGAAAATAAGGGTCCCATTGACCGAGATACTGAAATGGAAGATAGTTCAAGTGACAAGGAAGGAAATCCTTAAAAATGAAATTGTAATATATTCACTGATGAAGAAAATAGAAAGATAGCCACAGACATGTGTGCCTTTTAAAGAATGTACTCTGTACTGAAACTGTTTTAATGAGGGTGTTGTAAGGCTATACAGGACATAAGGAGGTGTTATATAGTACGTTATTTCCAGAACAATGATTGACTTTAGAAAGATAGTTACTTTCATAAAGCCATGAAGGTTGGGGTGCCAAGTTTCTACCTTCTGCAATTCTCTCAAGAGGAGCTGTTCATCTGGATAGAATCAAAGTATTTCCAGGATGTCATCACTGAGCTCAAGTGGTGCAACAAGAAAAGACAGAAAAATATTCAAACTGTGAAATCCTCTACTTAGAAACAAGTCCTGTGGTACAGCATTGGACAACCTGACTGGGAGGGGTTTGGGTGAATCAGATTTAATGAGTCTTGTAAGATTTAACCTGCTGATTACTTTTACCACTTTAAATTTCTGTGTTTCTAAGAATCCACGATCATTTTGTCATTCAATGCTATATCTAGAGATAGTTTTGATGCAACTGTTCTGTGGAATCCCCATATCCTGGAAGTCCTTCTTTGGGTAGAGTCATAGTTTTGGTACCAACTGTGCATGAGTTAACACTATTAGAGGCTTAGATCAACTCCAGTGCTCAACTACAGTGATTCTATGACTAAAAATTTTGGCAATATTTCTTTTTCAGCTCTTTGATTTTAAATTTTGGTATCTTCATAATATATTGGGAAGTTTTGATATTTGTCTAACATAATACAAAAGGCCATATAGGTTGTAGTTCATAGGTCACTAGAGACATTTCCAATCTGCAACGTCAGAGAAGTCAGAGATGCGAGTTGGTACTTATCTTCCTCTCTAAAGCTGTACAAATGATTCTGAAAAGGTGAGAGATAGGCAGAGTCCATAGTCACCACTTAAGTAGCTGCTGTGGCTGTTTGCATGCCACAACGCTTCGTGTGCTGGAAGGGTGGAGTATTCTGAGCAAGGAAATTGTAAAAAGACTGCGAAGAATAGAAATTGTGCTATTATTAGCACAACTTACAAATCTGTACCATTGGTTTATAAGTGATTGTCAATTGCTCCTGTCTGGGATATGTTACTAATGCTTTAATTGTTGCCTTCAAAATAACATTGTCCCTCACAGTCTCTTTCCCATAATCTCAATGAAATAAAACTTAAATTTATACCTTTACTAAGCAATGCTAATAAAATATTTTAAAATAACACACTAAAAAAGAGATGATGCATTTGGGAATGATCTTCCATTTAGGTATGAAGAAAAAGCTTTAGAGTTGTGCTAAATTATGCTATCAACAAGCTGATACAGCTTTGAATTTTGAGAGTTTTAAGCTTTTTCTTTGGCATTTTGAATTTCTACGGAGCACTTTGCAATGTACTTCAAGTAGTAGAAATCTTACTTGTTACCATGCTGTAAGTACTAAAACTAAATGGCCAGAGAGGGGCTGAAATTGCAGTTCTGAGATGAAGGGAAAGGACTGTTCTCTCCGCTTCCTACGTATCATTATCCACTAAGGATCCCGAGCTTGTGTGGTGGAGCTTCTGTGGCTGCAGTTTCTCGTTTCTCTGATACTAGCAATTGAGCCTTTCTCTGGTACTGTGTGTAGGCATCTATCAGAGCAGACTGCACATTACCAGTGCTATGTGAACACCTAGGGATTGGCCAGTTTCAATTGGCCAGGAACAATTATAGGCTCACCCTGTGAGTTTTCTTATGAGTAAACGCACCACACACAGGCTGTTGTTAATTTGTCAAATGTTAACTGTGTGAAATTAGCAGAAGGACACTCTGTGCCACAGTTAAATATTAATGCAGGGTATATTAAATGTGGGTTTGGTTTGGTATTTAGATGATTTTGGAGTAAAAAGAACTTAAAAAGAGGTTGCCTTACCATACAGGTATTTCCCTTAATTAAAAGGATATAAAATGAGAAAATATTTTTTAATGTAATAACCTGTTTTTCATGTAACAACACATTGAGAATGACCATCAAAATAAAATTAGGTAGCATTAGTTTTAAAAAATTAATACCTGTTATTGTGAAGCCACCTAAAAAGAAAAAGAGAAAGAAAAGTTACAATTTAACTTACACTCTAAATATCAAACATCAGTGACATTAAATACCCAATAATCCACCCAAGGTACGAAAAGTTGCCAAATTTACAATTAAGAAGAATGTGAAAACATCTATTTATAACTGAATAGATGACTCATTCTTTAAAGATTATATAATTTAATGCACAATCTGAATTCTTGTGCATACCCGAGAAATCACTGAGACTTGTAAAGGTTATACTAAAATTGTAATATAAATTATTTGGCCTCACCTTAAATGAGGCCAATGGCCCTAAACAATAATCTTGCTAAATAACCAATAAAGATAAAAAAATCAAGCAGTCAATATCGTCTAACAGAAAGGGAGAGATAACCTAGGAAAATGGAAAGGAAATGCAAGAAATGAAATGCTTACCAAGCTCATTCAACAACAGGGCTGTGAAGGAAACAGACAGAGACAAACACAAAATAAGAGACCAGATGAATAATGGAAGAAAGAGGAATACCGGCAGAAAGAAATCCAGTCAGCTCTGGTTAGAGTGGAGAAAACCACCGCTTAGAGAATCAATGCACCCAAGGGAACGTGCTGTTGGGAATCTTTCCAAATGAATGATCACAACAGAAATATATGTGTGATGGGAGAAAAATCACCTTACATATCATTTTTATGCATTTCATAAGACATGTCTGCCACATATGTTGGCACACAGTGCACATGTCTACAAAATATATTGGATATATTGTAGAAGTTGATCTTTCATTTGATTTTAGGGGGTTTTTCTCAATAATTATTGCCTGGGAGCTAATGAATCAAGCATTTGGAAGTCTTCAATTACCAAAAATCTCATGTACCTTACATCTGAATCCATAAAACAGTTAAGAGTTTCTAAGGAATTCCATTTGATTGCACACTTGGAAGGAGACTTTGGCCCAAGGTAAGTTCTCTCTGGACATCTTACTTGGAAGGTATTTTGGCTTTTGAAAGTGACTTATCCTTTCAAAATGCTCAGATCCTAAGAGAACCAGAACTGACACTTACTTGTTGTTATCAGTAACTTCTGTGCATTAATAGCTAACTAGACTGCTTCTAGTGGATGTATCACTCCACAGACAGGGTGAAGAGAGTGGGTGATCTAAAAGTGGATTTTAGGTTATATTCTTTAAATCCAGTATGGACCACAGCACTTTATAAAAGTCACCTAGTTAATCATGTCAAATGAAAGACTTGTGGGGTTGTCCACAGGAATGTTACCATTACCTTTTTCAGTCCAATTTTCCCTCTACTGGTAGATGCATCAGAGAGAACTTTTAAAAGTGAGCCAGTAATCTCATTTATAATGAGAAGAATCCATTTGGCAGGTGGGAAACAAGATAATGTCATCAAGGAATTTTAATTTGCTTTTATGCGAGGGCATATTTTACTAACATGACAATTGAAAGAGCTGTATCCAAGGCACTCTTTCTTGAAATGAAAGACAGTTCTTTGGAAGAGCACATTTAGAACTAAGTGCTTCCTCACGGATGCTAATGAGGCATTTTTGATCCCACTTTGTAAAACATCAGCACAATTTTTTGAAGTCTCTTTTCTTTCCAGTTACTGACTATGGAATTTATTAAATGCCCTGCATTGCAGTGACTCCAAGTGTTCCCAACGCCATCACTCCAAAGGCTCTTGTTGCCATTTTGAACTCAATTAATTCAGGGATATTTAACAAAACTATTCAGATGGGCTCTAAGGTCAGTGAGTTCTCATAAATGTTAGTTCATATTCCATCAAATATTGGGCATAAACAAGAATTGGTCCTATATATTGCATTTCTTCCTTTACATGTAAAAATATAAACTTCTTACAATGTACTACATGAGGTCTCCTACACTGTTCTCATCAACTGTTTGATACAATTAATAAGCGCTATTAGCATGCGCTATGCTTGATTTGCATCTATAATTAAATGAAAAGAACGTTTTTCAGAGTGGTCACTGGTAGAGGGTAATTATATGAATCCCTGATAATGATTCAGAAGGAAATATTGTGCAGCTGACATAAAATTCCTTATGAAATAGAGTCAATATAAGGTAGGTAAAAGTTAGGAAAGAGAATTGGCCTCTTTTTAAAAAATATTTTTCAAAACTATAAGTGGGAACTAACAAAATATAGTTACAGGGATACTGCTGTTCCATTTATCTTTTTTACTATTCATCTTAAAGTTTTAGTAATTCTGTTAAGTATCAAAGATTTTAAAGCATAGGTTGGATTAGACTAATTCAGGAGTAAATGTTTACAGGAGGGCTGTAGCTTTCAACTAAATAAAATTGATGATTATTGTTTCATATATATGGTACCTGTTTTGTTTTGTTTGTTTTGTTTTGTTTTGTTGTTTTGTTTCTTAGGCAGGGTCTTGCTAGGTAGCCCAGGCTGGCCTTGAACTTTAGATGTTTCTGCTTTGACCTTTCAAGTTTTGGAATTATAGGCATGTACCATCATGCTTAGATTTACGGTTTCCTTTAAATATCAGGTTTGATTATACGGAAAGCATCATGTCAAAATATGAAGGCTAGCACGTTGATCGCATGACTCTTAAGAATCTTTGTTCTTGCTGGTTTTTAAAATCTGGGACCACGTGTGGTGGTGCATACACCCCTCCAGCACTTGGGAAGTGGAGGCTTGAGGATCAGGAGCTTCAGGTCATCCTCAGCTGCACAGTAGGTTCAAGGTCAGCCCCAGTTGCATGAGACCCTGTCTCAAAAACAAAATCAGACAGCACCCAACCAGACCAAATTCTCTAAAAAGACTGATGACTGATTATTTTCTGTTTTTTCTTAGAAACTGCTATTAGATTTATGCTCTCTTCATCGATTTGTACACTAGGCGGTTTTTCTTTTCCTTCCAGGTTAAGTGAGGAACAAGTGCCATGATATAGTACAGTTTTTATCGCTAACATTAGGGGAGATTTAATATTTGTAGTGACATTTTTTAATGAGCCTGAGGTAGTGAAAAACTGTGTATTCTTTTATATTATTATTTTGAAATTGCAGATATCTCTTCCAGTATTTATTAATATTTATTAAATTTGTTGCAAGCAAGGTTAGTCAGTATTTCCTGAAGGATATGGGCATTGCTCGGTGCACTCAGAGATTAGGGAAGGAGAATGGACCGGCTATGCTTCAAAGGCAATGGAGTTTAGTATTTGGAAGCTGAGGAAGAGGAGAGAGGTACGTGTGAGAGTAGGAGACATGGAGAGAGAAGAGTACAATTTCTCGCTGGTATGTCTTTGTATACTCTCACACCTTTCATTCCTCTTCTTATCCATTTTGGTTCCTCAAGCACAAGGAAGAAACTGCACTCTTTCTCATATTCCTCACGGTCAAATATTCTAATGGTAATGATCTTCCTGTGGGAACACAAGACAAAGGCAAAACAAATGGTTGGCGTCACACGCTCATGCTCTAGATGTCCACTGTGATGTTATTGTGATGTTATGGAGGGAGAACTGGCAGCACATGAACCTCCAGGCATATGTAAAAGGGCATCTTGGCTGCTCCCCACTGGCCCCCATTAAGGTTTCCATACTAATGGATCCTTTGCACAGGTTCTTCTGCTTCTTCCCCAATTAAGTTCAGAATCTGACTTAATTTGGACATTGTGTAATATCTGTGCCAACTTTCCCCACCACGGAGGCTTGATTGATTGCACTGAAAATTAACCTTTCAGACCTGCAAGGCGCAGGGTGGCCATAATTGGCTGACGTGGCTGCAGCTCTGTCCCTCTGCAGTCGTGCGAGCTATGCCCTGTTACATAGGTGGAGGAATGTGTGCATTGTAAGTCATGTTCTGAAGAGTGCAGGCATCCAGGGAGGAACAGGCTAGTAGAAGCTGTTGGGCTCAGCCCTGGAGCAGCTCCCCCACCTTTCTTCTCACTCATCTCCACCAGGCGGGGCTCTCCAATCTCAAGGAAGAAGGTCTTGTTTTTCTCATACTCCTCATCATCAATTACCTTGACTGATATTGTTTTGCTGAAACAGAGAAGAATAGAAATTGACGAACAGGGGAAGAAGAAAGCCAAGGAACATAAAGAGGGAAGGAAGGTCACTGAAACACACAGCTCCTTGCCCAGGGCCATAGAACTAATTCAGACAAAATATAATACTCAACGTTAAAAGTTTGTCATCATGAGAAAGAAAAGTGGAAAAACAGAATATAATAAGAAAAGAGAATTATTAAAATATTTAGCTGTTGTGTTGTCTGACCTGTGTTTGGAAGTTCACTGCTGTAGAACATAGTAGAACAAACTGAGATGGCTTAGCAGAAGGCGCTTGCCCCCAAGCCTGACAATTTGAGTTCGATCCCTGGAACCCACATGGTGGAGAAATGATTTCCCCAACTTGTTCTCTGACTTCACACAGGAATAATGACAGGCACATCCACATCAGTGCGTGCACGTGAGCATACACACACACACACACACACACACACACACACATGCATATACACACACATAAAAGTAAAATCACAATAAAATATTAACAGAGATGTTATCCTGAGTGGTAGGGTCATTTTTCCTTTCATTGTGTTTTATTACCAAACGTAACACTTTTTATTCATGACATTTTATTGAAACAATGTATGTATAAAAGCATCGTGGAAGAAAATATAAACTCTTATCTCTCTCTCTTCCCTGTGTCCTAGAATCTAACTTATGTAGGTTCCTCAGATTTTCTACCTTTAGCACAAAAGGAAATTGTTCATGTTTTATTTGCCTTTCTAAAGATGGAAACTGTGTCCTCAAAAGAGCGGGTTTGAAACTGGCATGACAGTGGAGGGGGATGACTCGTAAAACAATTATTTTCATCCCTTAAAAAGATGAATTTTAGCCGGTCATGGTGGTGCATGCCTGTAGTCCCAGCACTTGGGAGGCAGAGGCAGGCAGATCTCTGTGAGTTCAAGGCCGGCCTGGTCAACATAGTGAGTTCCAGGACAGCTGGGGCTACAGGGAGACCCTGCTTCAAAAAGACAAAAAAAAAAAAATGAATTTTAATTTTCATTAACTTTGGCATTCGTGCTACTTTCAGATTACATCAAGGTGTTTTAACAATTTCTCCAGCAGTCCAACCTTCAGTAATGTTTGCTCTATGGTTCGATGTCTGTGAATGATTGACAGGTAGGTAGGACAAATGTGTATATTATGCAAATCTAAACTTCCAGTAATGATAGCAGACATAACTCTTGATGGATCTGAAAATAGATCATTTTAATATTACCATTTAACTAATAAGGCTTAATTGTGCTGCATATTACAATCTACCCAGAGCCTCATACTGAGTTAACAAAATTTGAAAAATAACATTAGTCAAGATGATTTCTGATTAAAGTTTTTGAAACAATACGCTTACCTAGTCAGAGAATTTTAATGATATGGAAATTATTTAATTTTGCTGGCATTTTCAAGATCTTTTACAAAGAAATTAGTTTATAATCTTGCTTTCATTTCATTGCTCAAATCTGTCAAGTTTCAATTAGACATAGGCTTCCTAACCAGCATTTGTCTTCTTTCTCAGGATGAAGGACATATAGTCAGAAGTAGCTTTTAACTCTCAGGATTTCCAGCTCCTAATGCCAAATGCTTAACTCTTACTTTTCTTGGCTTAGCATTGTAGAAATGTGAACAAATGACTGGAACCACATAATGTCTCTTTCCCAGCTGAAGAACAGCCCAATTTCTCCCTCTGAAGAAGTTGGAGCTCCTGAAAGTATCTTTTCTTTTTTTCTCAAAGACTAACACTAGGTGAACAGTTATGAGTGACTAATACAGCAATTATCTATTTCAAAGTAGGTATTTACAAAACTACCAACAGTAATACAAAGCCAGACTACATGTGCAAAAATCTCCTGGTGTTAGGATGGTTTCTGGATTTTACCTATGTACTTTGCATATATCCATAAAAGTCAGTCTGACATGACTAACCTGAGATATTTAATTATTCCTCTACAGATGAAAACACAAATATTTCACATGCCATGTTACTATCCCCAGGACTGATGGCCCAACATTCATTGTCAAGGCCCTTAGAGCAACAGATTGCAATGTCCCCATCATGACAGAGCCATGTTGTGATGTTCTTGCTTTTATTGCTCAGAACAAGTGACTTTTCACTTCTCTATCTCATACTCCCAGGTCATAGCTCATCTAAACTATAGAAGTAAAGAAAGAACATGGTTGGAGTAACCTTTCTAGTGATTGAGTGTGTATGAACGGTGTTGATTTTGATAAAGGTGAGAAACAGGTACCCCCAAAAGGGTCCTTAGTCTATGTACAAATGAATTTAAGAATGGGCTCAAATGGAAGCTTTAGGACAATTTTAGTAGAATTAAGGGAAAAAAAAATTGTTAAAGGCATGCTGTAAATCTCAGCAGTGGCCTTAAGGGGGAGAATGGAAGCAAGAAGGGACAAGGCCATGATGCCATGCTGGGTCCTGAACTGTGAAGAGAGCTGAAAGCTGTCTGAAAGCAGGTAAACAGGCAGTATGGGTACCTTCATATCTCTGCTCTTGACTGTGAATGTGATGTGGATATCTGCTTAAGCTCCTGCACTGATTTCCCCTAGATGTAACCTGGAGCTATAAGGCAAAGTAAACCCACCATTTTCCCCTAAGTTGCTTTAGGTCAGGGTGCTTTTTTACAGCAACAGAAATTAAACAACAGCACATTATAGTAGTCTATTTCCTACATCCATGGAAGAATGAAAAATAGAGTTATACAGCCTATAAAACTCATTCACGTGTTAAATAAGCATTTGCAATTTACCATTACAGTATCATTGTTCAACAGGATCATAATTCTTAGAAAATATTTCAGCATTTGATAACTGTGATGTGGGAAAATGAAATATGAAAAAATAGATGTCTTATAAAGTACCTAAAATAGATGGCATTTGCATAACAGCATCTCATTTCAAGATCATTAGAAATAGAATCAATAATGCCCCTGACAGGAGAAGCCATTAAATTATATATTGATTTAGCTTCTGCAGCACAGTAAAGCTATTAATAGGAAATGTGATTATTAAAGGACATTTCAGTCGATCTAAAGTAGCAGGATAAAGTCAGCCCCAAGTTAGCTCTCTAAATCAAGACAGGCAAAGTTGGAAAGCGGGGTTCACCTTTTGCTTCAGAACAGAAAGGTAACAAGGATGAAATTAACCAAGGCAATTTTCAAAGGAAAATGTCACAAGGAACATGCAACCCAGTTTCTGTCTCTACACTTTATGGAGCCCAACTCCCAGAGATAAAGCTGCCAGTTCACCTACCACAGAACATGTTACATGAGATGGGTTTTGTTTGGTGAAAATTAAAGCCAGACCGGGGGTGATCCCCAGGAGTTGCTTTTGCTCCCCATAATTTAGCAGTAGAAACAAAATCTCAAGGACAGAGAGGGTCTTGAAGAGCTCCCAACATCAATCCCATCTCAGAGGGACACTGCCTCCTTAGATCACAGTTGGATACTGGCTGTTCTGCTCTGCTTACTCATAAGAAACAGTCAGGTGTTATTTCTTTAAATTGACAGGTTGACAAAATCAAGCCTGGAACAGTTGGATGCATAACAGCCCTTCAAGCAAACTCATATGATTACACTGATGAGGATATAATGTAAAACCTAAGGCCTTGCCATCTTTAACTACTGTGATAGTTATAAAGAAGATAAGAAGAAGTGGTAACCCTAAAATCCTCTTAGGGATTAGATAAGAGCTCCCAAAGTGGTCGTGGATTTGATCAAAACACCTTACACGCATGTATGAAATTCTCAATAAAGTTTTCTTAAAAGCAAAAAAATAAAATAAAAGATAAGAAGAATCCACTTAGTGTTTTCACTCTTTAAATGCAACATTGTTTCACAAAGACTATATTTTCTAGAAACTAGCAATTGCAAATCTTATGAAAACATTACATTATTTCTCAACGTGGCCAAAATATTTATGGAAGAAGTTCATTTTCATTCCACTTCTGAAAAGATAAAGAGAACACTTTAGTGTTATTTAGTGGACAAATACAGATCACCCCTTTTGATCTTTGCAATGCCTTTCGTGTGTCCACACCAAACCAAAACTTCTACCTCATTTCTCAGTCTCTCTTAACCTGATTTGTCTCAAAGAACTCAAACTCATCAAACAGACCAGCAAGAAGCCTGTATGTCTGCCGGTGAGTCACTGAGGAAGGGAAGAAAGTCGTGTTTTTCTTAGTGGATGCTGACCAAGAGAAATCTCTTCAAAATGTACTTTGGTTGTGGTTAAACCAAAGTGGTATCCCTGTCTTTTTTACAATGTAAGCCTCAGTTTGTGCTTCTGTGACTTTTTCCCCCTAGGCCTGCCCTTGATGTTGGAAGCTGAGAAAGGAATACAGCACATAGTGTGTTCTATGATGGCTGCCTTGCAGTTCAATTTCTGAGGAAATAAAACTTTAATTGAAAAATGTCGTGAGCACGTGTGGGCTCACCAAAGCTGAGGATTCTGCATCCTCTCAGGGCCCATCCCTGACCCACAGAATCTGCATCGGCATGTTAACAAGATTTCCAGATAACTCCTGTGCATGGTGAAGTGTGAGAAGTGGGAAGCGCTAATAGAAAGGCAAACAGTTTATTTTATTAAGTTGAATAACAAATTAAAAGGTTGGTGATAGGTGGGTTTGTTTCAGGTCTCAAATACTGCAAACTGTGATTCTCTGGGTCAACTCCAGATGAGCTGGATAAAACTGGTCCAGTTGTGGGGGACCCAGTATGAACATAGCTTTTAAAGATGCTTCAGATGATTCTAATACGCAGTCAGGGCTGGAACTGACTAATGGATAGCTAGAATGGGTCTTGTGATGTTAAAAGAGTACATTACAGAATAGATGGAGTTGTGAGAAAGTCATAGTCAAAACCAAATTTTAGATCTAATGAATAATTAGGTTGAACTATGACTCCCTAGAAATCCTGGCTTTGTTTTTCACTGGAGCTTATAGAATACTTAAGAGTTTCTGGTTTTTTCCTTTCAGGAAATGCTAGTCTCACCAGGCAACCTTAATAGCATAGGTGAGAAAATGCCTTTGGCATCAGGCATCAGAGTTTACACTCATGTCAAGTAATGAAGTAATTTCCTTTTCACTAGCAGACAGGAACGCTGGTAATATGATTTACACAACAGTGGTTACAAACTAAGGGTGACAATTGCCACTGAACACGGTAGTGTCTCCTCTCACCTCTGGGCGCCCCCATAAAACTTCAGAGTCCCATCAGAGAAAGACCATGTGAGTGGAACTAGAATTTTCTACCTGTGAGCATCACACTCTCAGATTTAAGAAAAAAGAGACGTAGGATTGACAAGAACCATACAACTTGCCCAGTTGATGATTTCCACATGTTGCAAGAAATTGAAATTTGATTTAAAGTGCATCAGAAGTGAAAAGCTGCAGGTCTCAAAAAGCCAAGTACACAGAGCAAGCAGGGACAAAGAGCCTGAACAGATACTTCACTAATAAGCAAATGGCCAATAAATCCACGAAAAGGTGTTCTACCTTATCAGCCATCAGGGTACCATGAGTCCAAGTCACACTGAGATACCAAGTGACACTCAGCAGGATGACTTCAGTCAAAACCACAGATGGTAATATGTGTTGGTGAGAATGTGAAGAAATTAGGCTTTTCATATGCTGTGCTGCAGAATGGTGCAGTCGCCACTTTGAAAACACCAACATAAGTTTGAAAAGAGCCGTCACAGGACCAGCAACCTCCAGGTTTATGGCAAAGAGAATCAAAGACATATCTGTCCCCAAATGTGTATATGAACAGTCATAGCATAACTGTTCACAACAGTCAAAATCCAAATGTTTATCCACTCATGAATGGATAAATAACATGGTGTCTATCCACACAATGGAATATTATTTAGCAATATAAAGGAATAGAGTATGGATGTATGCTATAACACAGAAAACCCTCCAAAACAGTATGTTCAGTGAAAAATGCCAGGCACCAAAGGTGACATACTATATAATTTCACTGAAACAAAGAAAATTCAGAATGGGCAAAAGAGAGACAAAAATAGCCTATTAGTGGTTGTCTAGAGCAGGAGACATGGAGATAAATGGGAATTGAGGATGACTGCTAATGGGGTATAGGATTTCACGTGGAGGATAAGTGTTTGAACTTGATTTCAGTAATGGCTACAAGAACGTATTAAAATTCACTGAACTGTATCCTTTAAATTGATTTAATTTTATCGTAAGTGAAGTGTACCTCAACAAAGTTGCTATTGGAAAAGAAGCCCTCCAATTTTACAATAAATCATAGTCTTTAGGAAAAGCTATTTGCTTGGGTGAGAAAGTATAAGGATGTTTGCAGTTTTTAGTAAAGAGTCTCAAATTCTGCTAGTACTGTCAAACAGAAGCGGGGGTGCTGCGTACCAGGAGACAGAAAGCCATTTACACAAAGCCAAGAGCCTTTGCCTTTGCTGCGCCTGTCAGATCCATTGCCCCACCACCCAGGCCTCTCTTCAGCATCCTCACAGTGCTGCCTGCCTCCCCAGCATCAAGTGCAGTCGGTGTTCTTCTTTGACATGCTGGGCTTCCTCTGACTCCTTTCTTTCCCCAAGACTAAAGTATTATGAAAATGTCAAAAGCAGTCTTCCGTTCACTGCTTTTGTTTAAAAAGGAAAGGAAAGGACTCTAATCGTAGGTTATGTCTGCTGGCCTTGTGCATGCCAATGCAGCGGCGGTGGTGGGGGAGGGTCTCTTTCAATCACTGAAGGCGTTTGCCAACGACCCTGTCGGCATTCATTTCTCTTTATCCACAAAGACTGGTAAGTTTGCTCTGCTCTGTTTTGTATCACTGGGTTTAAATTCCTGTTAAATTTTGAACTCCCCCCCCCCTTCCAGAATTGATTAGTGAGTTGTTTATATTCTTGCCATTTTTATTTAAGTAATCCAAAATCAA
>NW_008340854.1:324662-338480 GCF_000622305.1 Nannospalax galili
GTTTCCTCTCTAACAAACATTCCATATCAATCTGGATGATATTCAGATAATCTCTATTAATATTTTTACGTTATTGGGAAACTGGGGAGAAACTTTAGGCATGGATTTGCCTGGGAATTTGTTTAACATCCCCCACTAAGATAGTAATGGAAAAGGGACTAATGATTCCCTATGCTTATTCTGTTGAAACGGAAGCTCACGTGACTTGAGTTCATCACTTGGCTTTGCCACTTTCTGGTTACGGTAACTCGATGGGCTCTGAATATCAATCCTATAATTTAAGAAATGAGATTAGTAAACCTCATTTTACATATAAATGTTCACAGTGCTGTGGTGATCAATGCCATTGCTTACAAAATGTTAATGGTAGAACTCCACAGATGGTTTCAAGATCTGATGGGATAATGCACACGAAAATATTTTGTGAAGGGCTATAAAATGGTAGGCTGTTGTTATTAGTTGAAAAGGGTGGCTGGTGTATTTTTGTAGTCCTTCCTTGCTTTTTTACCCAGTCGCTCAAAAGGGGTAGTTGAGGGCTGAATTCAGGAAACACTGAAGGAAGTAATGAACAAGCTGGTGTATTTTTGTAGTCCTTCCTTGCTTTTTTTACCCAGTCACTCCAAAGGGGTAGTTGAGGGCTGAATTCAGGAAACACTGAAGGAAGTAATGAACAGCTCCCCAACAGCCACTCTTGGATGCAGCTCTGGATTATACTCTATGTACTGATGTGGCCAAATACAGGGCTTTGAAGCTAGGAGTACAAAACTCCTAAGTTCAGCCTCCCAGTTTCAGCTCTGGCGGGACCCCATGTACCAGCAGCTGGATGTCAGAGGGCTCTGACGTCTTCCTGGAGTTCCTTCTTTCCCCAGAGCAGAACCTGACAGACAATGATGGTGTTATTCTGTAATTTAAATAGACTCAGAAGATGAGAGCTGCTTAAGCAGCTAAATCAAAACAGTTCTCTGGGAGACTTGTCATCCATTCCCTGATCTCTTTGCCTTGTCAAGTGGTGATTGAAATTATTACTTTAAGCAGAGTGTGAGACAAAGACAGCTAAAATCTTGCTCCTCCAGGGAGACCAATGGAATGTTCAAGAGTCCCTGAGTGAAGGTTTTCCAGAATAACCTTGCCCTGTTTTACTTTTCTCTGCTCACTTTGAAATTGAATAGCAAATACTTCAAATGCAAAGCAGGAACAAAAAAAAGCAGGTTTCTTGTCTTTTTAACATTTGGTTGTAAACTTTAGTCTCAAAGATAAATCTGGCATTATGGTTCATGCCTGTAATCTCATAACTCTGGAGGCTGAGGCAAGAGGATGGAACTAGAGCTTAGCCTGGGCTACATCCTGAGACCTTGTCTCAAGGACAAGCAGAGCAAAATTTAAACAAACGAGAATGATACAAACTCTCCAAAAATCATGTAAAAACCACAAAACTATGAAATTTTTCTTCTTACAAAAAAAGAAAATAAAAGAAAAACATATGAGCTGCTTCCTTTTCCAACTGTTGTGATACATAATACTTAAACCTCACGGTTATATCATGCAACTGAAATCAATAAACTTCAATCTAAAGGAGTCTAAACTTGTATGGATCCCAGGCTTGTTATTTAAATCTGCTTGCTGAGATAATTAATCCACTAAAAAAATAAAATACATTAAATTTTGGACATGATGTTTAAAATTTATCAAAATAGATCTTGGCTCACATTTTTATTGTTTAATAACATTGGTATTCTATGTTAAATTCTATGAGAGAGGGACACTTTTAACATAGTGATGGAGGATTCGCAGCATTTTAAAATTTATTCCTGGCCTGAGGATACAGCTCAGTGATAGAGTGAGGGCCTATCTTAGTGTGTACAAGGCCCTGGGTTCAATCTTCAGTAATCTCCCCGCAAAGTATTCCTTAATTTGTTCTTATGACTACATATTTGTCTATAATATGGGATTTTTAAATAAATTTATTTATTTATTTTTACTTTATGTGTATTAAGTGTATGCCTGTAGGTGCGTAAGTGCACCCATATCATGCAAGCCCATGGAGGACAGAAGAGGGCATTGGATCCTCTGGAACTGGAGTTATGGATGGTCAGAATCATGTGGGTATTGTAATTCAAACCCGGGTCTTCTGCAAGAACTGCCAGTTCTCTTAATCGCTGAGCCATCTCTTCAGTCCCTGTAATATGAGATTCTTAACTGTACTCCTTGAACATAGATTCTCTACAAAACACTGTGTTGATAAATACCTCAATGTTGAAGTGAATGTTAAAAGTGCCTTATGGGAAGCTAGGCATGGTAGTACAGGCCTGTAAATTCAGAAATTGAAAGATGGAGATGGCAGGATTGTGAGTTCAAGGCCAGCCTGGATTACATGGTGAGATACCCAGAGAGAGAGAGAGAGAGAGAGAGAGAGAGAGAGAGAGAGAGATCTTTTTATGTTGCATGCATATATAAATGTTTTAGGTACAATTTTAGAAACTATTAACTGTCCCCCCCCTCAAGTTCAGTTTGTACTGCCTTTTTTAAGAATTTAGAATTAAGATAAAATTGATAATGCTGCTTTGCAGAAATGGGTGCTTTCCCATGCTTTTCAAAAGCTCTCTTCATCTTGAACGTTTAAACAATTCTAGGTTGGCATTAGAGCTTTTCCAGAGATTATGTCTATCTTTGGCTCTTCTTCCTTTGAACATAGCCTAGAATAAATCAATAAGTAATGAACTGACTCAGGTTCACGTCTAAAATTTACATTTCTAATCTTTTTCTACTTTTCTGTATGTGTGTGTATGTGCATGTATGTGTGTCCACATGGATGAGCATGGATGAGGAGGTCAGAGGACAACCTCAGGTCTCATTCATCATGTGTTGTCTACTTTTTAAAGACAGAGTTTCTCACTGGCCTGAAACTCTCCAAGTATTTTAGAGTGGCTAACCTTCAAACCCCAAGGATCCAGCTGTCTCTGCTTTCTCAGTGATAGGACTACAAGTATATATCATCACACCTATCATTTTTTATGGGTTCTTGGGATGGAACTCCGGTCCTTGTATTTGCAAAGTAAGTACTTTACCTACTGAGCCATCTCCCCACCCCATGTCTAATATATTATTGCTATCTTATATTAAACTAAGCAATACATATGATTGTCTTTGGATATCCATTTTACTTTTTTACATTTTATTTTTATTTTGTTTTATGAGTATACTGCATGCATATATGTAAGTGCATCCATCTCATGCAATACTCTTTCCTGGAACTGGAGTTACAGATGGTTGTTAGCTACCATGTGAGCGCTGGGAATCGAACCCAAGTCCTCTGGAAGAGTAGTGAGTACTCTTAACCACTGAGCCATCTCTCCAGTCCCTAGATATATATTTTAAAAAAAATCACTGGATTTTAATTCTGTATTTCAGAATGGAGACCTGTAGTGTATAAAAATTAAATAATAAAAATATTGACTATCAGTAGTAGGGTAGAAGTTTTGAAAAGCAGGATGGACTCAGTTTTGCTTAGAGTAAAGACTCTTCTAAGAATCTCTTCAGTGAATTGAAGTTACTCCAATGTTATTTTTCCCATGAACAATTATTAATGGTAGTAATTATGTCAATGGGATCATGGCACAGAGTAGTTCCACACTGTTGGTAGGGTAACATGGCCAAAGATAATTTCTCAGATACTAAGATACTTTGTCCTCCTAAGGCTCAAATTCCTGTGCTATAAGATGATCGTGACAGTATTTCGTTCATCTGATTGTTTTCAGCATAAATTGTGATAGCGCATATCAAATGTTTAATTCTAGGGCTGATGTCTCTTAGTATCACAGTTACTTCAGATTTCCATTGTGACCCTAAATGTAATTGTGCCAGATGAAAACTGGGTCTTTTGGCATGGGCCAGTAGAAATCAGTGAAGGAAAATTTTTGTTTTCTAAAATCAAATTTTCGCTGTATTTTTTGGCTTTCTTTCCCTGATAACCTAAACCAAACTAATCCTGCACTTGAAAGACTCCTGTCCTTGTTTATGTAAAACAGCATGAGCTTCCAGGATGAGCCACAGTCTGAGTTAGTAAGTTTGTACCCCTTAGGTTCTTCCTCACTAAACACAATTAAAGTAACGCAGACTGCTTCAGGATAATGTGTGCTCTTTTTATGAAGGCATTTTCTTGCTTATTTAAATAAGTACTTGCTCACTGTTGAGAGTTCACCAATACAGAAATGAAAATAAATGTAGTCACTCTAATCTCACTGCTGGAGATCACGAGCAGCCAATTCCACCCTCTCAGATGGTTCCTCCAGTGCTTGGTGAACAGGGAGGTTCCTCTGATCACGATTGTGCTCCTCTCTATCTGACATTCTGAAAATGTTTTACCTCCTAGTAAGTTGCAAAACCAAAAAACCCTTAAGCATGTTTGATGCTTTTCTGTGGACAAGCTACTTGGCATCAGCACTTAGGGGTGAGCATTGTGAGTATTTTCTTCAGTACCCATCAATACTTGGCACCTCCTCTCATTCTTACTGTGGAAGGAAACCTTCTTCATCTCTTTTTTTTTTTTTTTTTTTTTTTTCATCTTTTTTTTTTTTTTTTTTTCTACTGTCTTTTCTGGAAGTTTTTATTTGAATTCTGCCATTTGGAAATTTTGTGGGTCCATTTTTAAAAGGGGAAATTCTCTCCTTGGTTATTACTGACTTTTCAGCTTATTTTTCTGGGTGCTTTTCAGGATTCAGTTGTCAATGTTGTTTCTGTGGAAGATACTTCTGGCTACTTCATGAAGCCTTACGATTGCTCCCTTAACAGGTAATTCTCACTAAATCCCTTGCAGTGCCAGTGTTTAGTGCCCAGCTATTATAATCATCTGTTCCTAAATTGTCATCAAAACACCATTAGTTATTTCCACTCAAATTCATCACATGTCTTTCTAAACACTCCATTTTCTAGTCTAGAGGAAAAAAAAAATCTCTCAGTTCTTACCATGGAAATGTCCTTGTTCACCTATATTGAAATTCAATGAAATCAGCCAATGTCTCAAAGTTAGCAGATTCCAGAATCAAAATTAATTCATCTCCAGACTCATCTAAGCCCCACATCAGGTATTTGATTACTTTACCGTTACCTGATATTCTTCCTCTCTGGTGTTGCTGAAATGCAATTTACCATTCTTCATAGCAAGCCTTCCCCAATTCTCCTCTCTTTAATTAGGTACATGCTGATGTTAAAGGAGACACACTGTAACTTGGTGTCATCTAGCATTGCCCATCATGCTGAAGGATGCTTTAGGAATTTAATGCCTCACACAAGTGAACTTTCGGCTTCCTTTAGTACATGGTTATGTAGAATCATAATCTGAACAGTTTTTTGATAGGGCTCAGATCCAGGTGATCCCAGACCCAGAAACCATGAGGCTCCTAAGAGGAGATGAGTCACCTGCAAGTTAACAAAAGCAGCCCCGGGAAGTTTATGGCCAACGTATTGAGATTACCAGAGCATGCCCACAGGCTGACAAACAGGTTTCCTGAGCCCTTTCTGTATTCTTTCCCTTTATAAGCTACCCCTCTCCAGCCATTAGACTCCTTGTTCTTCCTCACACCAGAGTTGAGGACCAGCCCTACTGAACCTAATTAAACTCTTGCTTTACCAGAGTCCTCTTTGTTTCTGTTTCACAGCGATCCTGACCCTTGCCATCTTTTTATCTGACATTTTTGACCTCAAACAAATCTACAGCATCAACAGAGACACTGAATGAAGAGTTATTGTAAAATAATAACCAGTCAAAAATCAAAACACAATCTTATCAGGGCCCCCTAGATCCATCTTTATCACCCACCAAATAATGAACCTTATGATCTAATTTCAATGAGTGGGAATCGTCAATAACCATGCATATATGTGTCTAAGTATCCTTATATTTTAATTTTTTGTTTAAAAATATTTTACTTATTTTTATTTTATGTGTATGAGTGTATGGCCTGCATGTATGTAAGTGCACCAGTGTCATGCAGTGCCCATGGAGGTCAGAAGATGGTGTCAGAGACCCTAGAACTGGAGTTATGGACAATTGCCAGCCGCCAATTGGGTGCTGGGAATCAAACCTGGGTCCTCTGAATGAGCAGTCAGTGCTTTTAACCACTGAACTATCTCTCCATCCCCATATCCTTGTATTTTTAAAGGGGACTCATTTTCTTAGTTGAAAGGGGACAATTATGGAAGGAATTGGATTTGTAGCAGTGTAGTAATCCTCTTAACATGCTGAGCTGGGTGCCTCTATGGAGGGAGATATCTCCTGAATAGCTGATTCCAACAAATAAGAATTAAAACTGATATAAACTATGAATGCAAATTATCAGCGACAAAATATCAAGGGTCTCGCTATGTCCCCTGCTTGGCCAGATTGCTTTTACTCTGCAAAACTAAGTGGCATACGAACTATGGACTCTCACTGAACTCTTTAGCACAGTGCTTAGGTGGCTGTTTAAATCTTTTCTGGGTATTCTACTCACTTTAGAATCCACCCAACAGTTGTCATTTTGGTACTCATGCTCCTACTAGAAGGGACCCAAGGCTCTTTATAGGCAAGCATCATAAGAGAATATTAGCAATGAGACAATTTAGTTGTTTATTGATACCAGTAGTTTGAAGTTTAAAATCAAAATTAATGAAAACAGAATGGACTTTATTGGCTTTGAAGTGAAATGTGTTTTGCTTATTTGCTCTTTTATGTTCCTTGTTTGTAACGGAAGTTTTTCCCAGTTAAATCAGAGCCGGTTTACAGAATGCAAATAATGGCATTGTTTAACAGAATTGAACCATTGGACCAAACACAGGGGGAAAGTACTTGGTGAGCTATTCTGAGTTAATTATAGACTTCTTTCTGATGAGGTACATTTAAATGCATATTGTAAGGGAAACTGTGTAAGCAAACCTTTAAAATATATGTATTTAAAATTTTTACTATAGCTTGAGTATAGGTCAGTTTGTTCTTGAGAGCAGATTTTCATTATTTTAGCTTTTGACCCTGACATAATCTTACAGAGAAAAGTCACTGCTGTTAGGATTCAGGTTATTTTGAAAATTTTGTTAGAAGTCTACATTCTTGTTCAAAGAATCGTGTACATGAAGTAAACATGGAGTCCAGATCTATAGCTTTTGGCTATATGACCTTATCAAATCACTTTCTCTAAACTTCAAGTTTGTCAAGAATGGAAGGAGAAAAATGATGCAAGCCACAGGGTTAATATAAAAAAAACAACTGAAATAATAAATACAAAGAGCTTTCCTCACTTAAAACATCAAATGTAAAGCTCATTTATTATTGCTGTCCAACTTCATTTTCTCATTTTGCAATTGTTCATTGAAATCTTCCACTAAACTCAAGTCATTTTGGTCCCTTTCTAAAATATGTATATAATAATAGTATTTGGATATTAAAATACTCACTTTGGAAAATAAGAGTTTCTGCGTGGATATAAATGCAATACTATCTGACACCCATCCATGCTGTTGTCCTTTAGAGGGATATTCTATATTTAGATGACTGAAGTCTTTAGAAATGGTAGCCACAGATACAGTTGACTGACAGAACCTGAACAAATGTCTTTTCAATTATTTGTTATGATGATATCCTATTATATTTTAGCATTTCCATAAATATATCATGTAGAGTTGGACTTAAGTTGTATTCTAATACATGGCACTTAAAATAAGTGGAGAAATCAAAAGCTTTGTGGTGCTTCTCTGAGGCAGGTCTATGTACTGAATAAATCTCATCAATTCAACAGAAACAGACCTTTAGCTTTTATGTTATTTAGAACAGGAAATCTTCAGGTTATTACATTTATGGACATCTTGCTCTACATTTACTTGCCATCTTGGTGCAATAGTCACAGGCTTTGCATCCCTTTCCTTGCATATTACCTTCGAATAATATGCGAAGAATAATCAAGAAAGAATAATCAAGATCTTTGTTATGCTTTCTTCTGAGTTTCTTTTAAGAATTCAAGCTGCCCGAGACAGATATCCCAAAGTTGGTGACACAGGTAATGTAGGCAAAAAGGATCCATAAGAACTTGGCTCCTGATTGTCACACAACCAGTAAGGCAAACTCTTTTCTGACACTGTCATCTATATCCAGTAGTAACCATGTCACCTGCACATGCTTCTCATGCATTCCCTGTGACAAGGAGCCCAGGGTTGGTCCATGGAGTTTGTGACTGACGTAGCTGAGTTCAGTTGTAAGTTTGTACTTGAGTTTTTGCTAATTCATGATGGTATCCTAAATTTCTTTGCAAGAGCAGTCAATAGACATTTTAGATTACAAAATAACAGGTTTCTTAGTGCAGATTTCACCAAGAGAGTGGGAAAATGATTGGTATGTAGGTGATTGACGCTCATGGCATAGGTATGTATCATCAGGACAGACCATATGAACTTGTAAATCACATATCAGGTTTCCACAGTATCTTATTCCATCCATTCCATAAGCCTTTGTTGAACATGGAATTAAGCATCAAGCCTGCATTAGTGATCAGTAATGAACTGTTTATAAGTTCACCATCTTAAGGGGAGACAGACCTGCAAAGCAAAGGTACCTTATCTTCATGTGTACATATTATAAGTAGGGCTCTGTGGTGTGGGAGCACAGCGAATGAGGAGGTTAACCAGAAGCAGGAATAACCGGCTGAGTCTTGATGAAAGAGCAGAGTTTTGTCAGGAAGAAACGTGTTGAAGACTCAAAGACCAAATAAAAAAAAAAAGAGAGAGAGAAACACAACCCAGCATGACACATGTGTGCATCAAAGCTAGTGAAACCAACCCGGTGCCAATGAGCAGGGCAAGGAAAAGACCTGATGTGACGAAGAAGCATCAAGTTCTATTTGGCTTGTGTCTATTATGTTCACATATGTGCTGGAGGACTGGAGAGAGATGCTCAAGAAAGAGAGCTTGGAGCCAAGAGAAATGCTAAGTCGCTTGGATGTAATTGTGGGACAATGGGCCTTTTGGTGTGGACTACCATGATAATTTTTGACCTTTGGCATGATCACACAAACTCTGGGATAAAGTTTGCATTGTATCAGAGGTAGAAAAAAGTCTAGGAATATGGCCAAGAATTATTTAAGTAATATTTGAAGAAATGTTTGGCTTCTTATCATCCAGGCTAAATCTGTCAAAGCTGAAGAAATAGAAATTACTCTAATTTCTTTTCTACAATTCTTTCCTGAAAACATGCCTGCAGGTTGGGTTGGAGGAAACAAATTGAAATTCCATGAACTGCTCTGGTTGAGCTTTTCCTTTAGCCTATGAAGATCGATTTCTCATAGCAAGATAGAAGTAGTGAAATACACATTCCACTGAAGAAAACACCATCAGATTTTAAAACTGTCCTGATTTAAATGAGCAGAAAATCCAATCATCTAACATAAATTCGTGTCTGAGCACATATTTCATTTTATTTTTATCAACCTTGAATAGGTTTGGCCAGCTTTGTGACAAAATGGCATTTGGCCATGCACGTTAAGTTTTTAAATGAACTTATCAAAAATTGAAATACTGAGTTTATGAATTACATGTACAATTGCTATCAGATTATCTTAGAAAGCATTGGCAGGAGGGCTGTAAGAAAATTATTGCCCAAACCATAATTAAATGGAAAGTTAAAAGTTGAGGTGTAGAAAAAGGGTAAAAGACATATCATTCTTTTGATGCAGTGAGTAGTCAATAAAAAATAATTCAAGTTACTCAGCAGACAGTGTGATGTATGAAGAGGAAATAGAAAAGAGAGAAAGAGAAAGGAAAGAATGAAACTGGTAGTCATTTAACATTGGAGGTATCTGGGTCTAAGAGGATGGAATCATGAATAAAATGACACGGGCTCCTTTCTTTTCCTTCTTTTAAGCAGGTAGAGAGGGCCAAAGAGAAAGTAGAAAGCAAGTGTTCAGTAGTAGATGTGATGTCACTGCTGACCAAGTGGGTCTGATTCATCACAGTAGGGTGAGACCGACTAAAAGAGGCCAAGATTTGGATGCCTCGTGGGGTGGGACGGGTTGGATATCAGGGTGCCGTATAAAGCCAATGATGGTGGAGAAAATTCATTCCAAAGAAGTTCTCAAAACATACAGACCTATGTAATACACGGAAGCCATGGTAAGTAATTGCTTGCTGGGCTGGGCAAGAAAGCATAGGGTAGAGCGCTGTGGACTGCACTCCGACAAAACAGGGGGCTGTGGATAGTTCACATGATGGATGTTGTCACTACCTGGGAGAAGCACAGCTCCTCCAAAGAGCCTCATGGCAGGAGGGATGGGCCCTCAGCTAGGATGGGCTGAGTCCTGAAATCAAGCCAGGGAGATGGAAATAGAACAGAAAATGTGATTTTTCGGAAATCTGTGCTTGGATGCACAGAAATTCTGTGTATTTGGAAATCAAAGATAGGTTTGTGGGAGAGAAGCATAGGCCAGAATCTGTGATCAGCAGGCTTGTTATGATGTTGAGTCCCAGAAGGTTAGGTTAGTCCTTTGAAATTTCTCCCCCTAAGGCAAGGGAAGATGGGATAAGAAAGCTTATTGGACTCAGTCTGGGGTTGTAGAGAATCAGAGGAATAATAGTTCTGAGGAAAACTTTGGAGAAAACCTTCAATGATTGCAACAGCTTTCCCCTGGACATTTTCTACCTGTTTGCCTCAAATCTCTTTTTCTATGGTTCTCTTTTAATTGTGGTTAACTGGGATTTCTGTTAGTTACTTAAGTAATGGGTCTGGGCTCCTGAGATGGGCAAGAAAATAATTTAGGAGATTAAGGAATTTGGAGGGAAGGAATAATGAATTCTTGCCTTGATATATTTAATGAAATTTAGGATGGGCTGTTTCTCAAAGAATTTATGGGCTATAACTCTTTAGTGAAATGCTTACATGGGAGGTTGCGATATTTTTGCATTGCTTATTAAGGTGGAAATTGAGGACATTTGTCTAGTGTAAGCAGACTGATTTTTTTAAAGAAATGATCTTAGAATAAAATATCCAGATGATTTGAGATCTTATCCTCGAAGTGTAAGGGAAGAAAGACTAGTTGTAGGGAGACAGAGCAATTGTAGTGTCTCTAGGAATTGTAGGGTGTAGGCAGGATGCACTTCAACTTGGAGGCTACAATATGTCTTGACACACAGTTTAGAAGTTAGGCCAAAAAGCTGATTTGTGTAGTGATGGGAGCAGGGGCAAGGAAAGCTCATGAGGTGGAATGGTGTTGGTATACTCTGAGTTGTAACATAAAGAGGAAGAGGAATGAGGTAGTGTGAAAAGTTGCAATGAATGGTTTTTTGGAAGGAAATAACACAAAGAAATGGATTTCCAGTGAAAACAAGGTTTTCTGATCTCAAGAAATCACCTCTGAACTTGGGAGGTTCCAAGGCTAATGGAACAAACTCAATATTAGACAAGTGGGTCTTTGGATCCAGATAGTGATCAGAATTTTCTCTGGAGCTTTAAGAACAAATGCACAAGGGCTGAGGATGTAGCTTAGTTGGTAGAGTGCTTGCCTAGCATGCAGAAAGCCCTGGGTTCCATTCCCAGCATAAACTGGCCATGGTAGTATATTCCTATAATCCCAGCACTCAGAAGGTAGAGGCTGAAGAATAAGAATTTCAGGATCATTCTCTCTTCTATAGTGAATTTAAAAATAGCCGGAACTACAGAGACCTCATCATAACAACAACAACAAAATAAATATACCCCCCCTAGAAACACATAGATTCCTTCTCTTTATCATAAACTCAAAACCCCTGGATAGATAGGTAAAAGGTGCTCAAGAAGAATCTCTACTATTAATAATCCTTATTAATAAGTATAATGGAATAATCCATCAATAGGCATAAAGAAAAAGGAAAATATTAGACCTGATTCTATGTCCAGCTGGAGGCAAATATTAAGAATCTCAAAAATCCTTAGTCCTTCTAGGTTTATTTTTCTCATTCTCTACCTTTAAATAACTCACAGAAGTTATCCTCTATAGTAATATTTTGTGCTGATCAGATATCATATCAGAGAATTTAAACTAAAAACTGGTTCTTCCAGGTTCTATTTTAAATAATTTATTTATTATTTTTATTTTATGTGTATGAGTGTATTGTCTGCATGTAGGTAGGTGCATCCTTATTGTGTAATGTACTCGGAGGTCAGAAGAGGGCATCAGATGCCCTGGAACCTGAATTACAGATGGCTGTTAGCCATCTTGTAGTGCTGGGAATCAAATCCTGGTCCTCTGCAAGAGCAGCCAGTGCTCTTAACTGCTGGCCCGTCTCTCCAGTCCCCGGATTCTATTCTCTCATGTCTATGTTCAGCATATTGATTAGTGGTAATCATACCACAGAATTATTAAGTATGTAGAGCATTCTTCTGGGAGATGTTCTTTATTGTGGATCGATTTGTTCTACAGCCTGTACAGCTTTCCATCAAGGGAATCATAGAACTGCTCCTGTATCTCACAAATCGGTGGCTGCAAATAAAATGAGGCCTGGCACTGATCATTGAGAAACTGGAGCAGGTTCACTTAATACTATTTCATGCAAAGTCATTTCCTCCATTTCCCTATTGGACCCTGATAAAATAATTATCAGGAAATTATTTGATAGTGATATACCTCCTTGGAAATTTAGCCCTTACTGACAGATCCATTTCCCATCTGTGTATGCGTCTGTATTATCTTCTCCGAGCTCGGAGATCACTGGTAGAAGTGACAGCTGATGCTTTGAGGTGGAGCTATAATTTTATTTTTCAGCGTCTCTGGCTGGAAATGGAACTAGCAAACCACAAATGACAATGACATTGTAAAGAGAAATGTTCCTTAAGAAAGACCTGCCAGTTCTGAGTAGTCAATTAGTTGCCTAACTTATCCACTGACTTTTATGAATTAAAGAGCCTAAGAAATGCATTTAATTAGGCAGGTGGTTACAATAAAGTAAGGCACTTTCCATCTTTGCCAGATCTTTCCTCCATGCCCTCCTCTAGCTGACATCCTCCCTCTCTGGCAGGTATGTTCTTGGGTTCACTTCCATTTCCTCAACTCTAAATAAGGAACCTCAAATACAATACAGTGCTCTTAGAATGGGAGAAAACTGGGTATCTGGAGGGCAGCTGATCTCCACAACTCTTCCCTGTTTGGATTTTTTTGCTAAGCTTATTTCACTTTTCCCCTCCCTGTGTGGAGCCAGGGGGGGTGACATTAATCCATGAGGTCCTGCTGTCAGAGCTCTGAGAGGATGACAAGTGCCCCCAGTGCTGCATGGTGACAACTTTCATGGAGGGCAAATAGTGTTTCCTCATCTCACCTCTAGTTCTGTCAGCTGTCTTGAGAGCAAACTGGTCAGAAGGACCCCCAAGGATTTATCAGAACAGATCAGATGCAGAGTAAAAATGGGAGCTCCAACCGGCTAGCAGGACTTGCTGACCCTGATCAGGCTTTTGTAAAGAAGGAAATGCTAAGAATATTTGAAACTATCTGAAGATAAAATGACATGACTGAAATTTACTTTTACCCTAAATAATTGAAAATGTCATTGTGCATATATCTTCTTCTTCTAAAAGATGAATGTGTGGTGGTTTCAATTCAAGGTATAGGTACAGTGTAATCATGCAAACATGGATAAAACAGACATGGAGCAAGAGAAGGAGCTGATTGCAGGGGAAATAAGGGCAGCAAAAGACTTCTTTACTTTGGAAGTAACTGTGGTTAAGTGGAGTGCTAGTCCTATACATGCACCCTAAGTTGTCTGTACGTTCTTTTATGGAAAACTATAAACTGGAATTTTATTTGTATTTCTCTAACCCAGGGAGGTAACTTATAC
>NW_008340854.1:338490-381883 GCF_000622305.1 Nannospalax galili
GAGACTTATGCTGTACATTTCCTGAGATGCCCAAAATACTGACATCTAACTATTTCATATCATGGCTATGGAATATTTCAATTACTAATTTCATTTGCTATGAGAAATGTACTTATTAATTTAAAAAGATTATTTAGAAAAGAATCCAGGTTATAATATAGAGTCTATAATGTAGAATGCAGACTACATTCTGAAATCAATTTCATAGTGACGTGGAAAACAAGGAGACCAAAAGCCCAAAGTAAAAGATTTGGTATTTGGTTTGCTCCTCAGTATCTTCTGAAAAGTATCTTCTGAGCATGCTCATGAGCGTGCCGACGGAATACTGAGTAGCTTCTTTCTTTGACATTCACTGCCCTGGAGAGTAACTGTGAACTAATTCCCAGGGTGTTCGTTACTGTGACTGTGTTCACATCAGTTCCACTTCCCTGTTGATGTAATGTTGAAGTGATCTCTTCCCAATCAGCGCTCACCAGGATGTGCAGATTACGGACAGATTATGGAAAGTCTACTGAAGGAAAACAAGGAGAGGAAGCAGGATCTGCTTTTGGTCCAAGTCTGGATCATTGTTGGCCTTGGATGGAACTCACAGATAGAAAGCTACTTTGCCTGCTCTCCTGAACCTTCCCTCGTCTAGGCAGACCATCTTCTTTGCAGTCACAACACAGGGAACAGCCTTCCAAAAGGATCAAAGTACAGCTGGTCTGTACTATTGTTCTGGTGATCAAAAGCCTGGCAGCCTATGAGATTTATTTTTTATGGGATATATGCTACTCCAGAATAAGAGAGACCGCAAAAGGAGGCTTTAAGGGTGCTACAGGTTTGCTCATGGTGAAATTCCTCTTAATATTTCTTTTTTCATTTAAAAATATTTTATTTATTATTTTTATTTTATATGTATGAGTGTTATGCCTGCATATAAGTAAGTGCACCTGTGTCGTGCAATGCCCATGGAGGACAGAAGAGGCTGTTGGATACCCTGGAACTAGAGTTACAGATAGTTGTTAGCTGCCATGTGAGTGCTGGGATTCAAACCAGGGTCTTCTGCAAGAACTCAGTGTTCTTAACTCCTGAGCCATCTCTCCAGCCTATCCTCTTAGTATTTCTAGGACAGTATGAATTAGGAATTTGGAAGCAAACAGAAAAATTTCCTATTCTATTTTCAGAGAAACTGTGCCCTCAAAATTCTTCTCCCCACTTAGGAGAAAAACCACAAGTACAAAATCACAAGCCCCAAAGTTCATGCATTTTGACACAGGCTGTTGGTTCTACATGACAACTAGTTATTGTGAAATTGACAGGACTTACACTTAGGCTCCTGTTCTTAGTTTTGGTTTAACGGAGGAACTCTGGGAGGAATAGAGCATTACTCATCAGTGGCCGTATTTGGCAAAGCAAGTCTTTCCCCTCCACTCCCCCTATCATTTATCCTGATAGAGCTGTGACACAGACCAGATGTCATTCCAAAGTTAAAATTACATTGTTTTCATAACAAAGTCGGCTTACATCACCCTGAAATACATCACACTAATGCTCCTCTGTACACTGTCATGGAGAGGGTGCGTTAGATCTTTCCAGAGGACTTGCCAAGCACAAATGATAGGAGGAGTTAAGACTTTCTCAGGGCACCCACCAGCTGGCTTACATATCTCCTTCTTTCAAGGTTTTAAGTCATTACCCTTTACCTTTGATTTCTGGAGGAAATCACAAGGACTTGTCCCTGTGGTAAGTAGAAGGCCAGAGATTTTTGTTGACTAGAGCTTTTTTTGTTTCTGATTTTCATTTCCCTTCCTTCTCGAGGCACAGCCATCTGAAATTCATTTTTGGTTCTAATGCTTAAGGGCTTCTCATGCACTATTTTTGGCCGTTTAACATCTAAATTCATAGGCAGCATCTACATGGTTTCAGCATAGGAAGCCTGCCATTTGAACAGTTAAGGTCCACCTGTCTCCTCACTGCCACAGTCCCACTATTTTATCATTTTGGTGGACTTGATGACCAAAAACTCCCCATGCATGCACAATGAAAACTCCTCTTCAACAGACTTTCACGGTGAAATGCCACACAAGGACGCCAGTAACTGGCTTTAAACTCTTGCAGCAAGCCTGAGAACAAACTTTTTCATTGCTTTAGACTTTATTCTTCATTGAACTCATGTTTCTAACGATCTGTGATGCACATTTTTATATGACAAATTTACATTAGAGCTAAACAGCCCACTTAGATATTTACATATAATGAAACCAATTATTATGCACAAGATTAGTAAAATAATCTTGCAAGGAATAGTTAAGAATTCCTCCGTTTCACACAGCATGCCTTGTTTTATCTCTTGTTTTTGTTTCTGAAGTGAAGATTTTGAAAAGATGAAGGTAAAGGTGGGATACAAAATGGAAGACTAAAATACTCAAAAATATGATTCCATTCTTCAGTAGAGATTCTTCTCCTTCAAAAAAGCGAACGATTACAAAAAATATAACACATGCCTCTGTTAAAATTATTAGGACAAGGGAAATGAACACCATCTCTGGTTCTCATGATCCTTAGAAATTTTTATGTTTTTCTAGTTTTCTGTTTTTTATGACTGGCTGAGATAACAGGAGGAATCTAACCCATGCTTCCTACCTAGTCCATACTTTTTGGCTGTGTAGCAAAATGTAACTTAGTTTATATATTTATTCTTTTGTGGAAATTTTTAAATTACATATTATTTCAAACCTGAGATTCTGAGGCAACTATTTAATTTTGGGAAGAAACAGGAATTAGTTTGTTTTAGTTTTAATATGATCAGAACTATCCCGTGCCTCAATTTCCCATGAGAACTACTGGTCTACATTGAGGTCTACATTGAGGGTCATGTTTCACATTCTTCAAATGACTACATGCTACTTACTCAACATTTATCCTGGAAATGTAAGTTTGGAGGATTTTTTTCTTTTGGGATTCTAGCCTGAATTATGCTGACATGTATCATGTCAACCAAGACAAAGGATCATACAATCTAGGATATTGAAAAGTATTTGGACATAGCAATACTAAACTCTGTGTGTGTGTGTGTGTGTGTGTGTGTGTGTGTATGTGTGTAGGCAGGTAGGTAGACATATTTGTCTCCCTGAATCATTTCCTGCTTTACAATCTTTAGAGAATGGCTTTACAGAGAATTAGATCAACACCAGAAGTGCAAAAGAGCAAGGAGTAGAAATGGATCCAAAGTTGTCATGGCAGCATAGAAAGGAGAAAAAGTCAAAGGGTTTGGAAAGTCTCTTGAGATCTGACTGATCACTTAAGGATGCTACACTCTTTTCCTTCAATGCCTTCCTTCCATACCTTTGCATGCCTAAGGCTTACTCTCTCTATTAACATTCAACTGTAAGGCCACCTCCTCTACTAAGCTACCGATGATTCATCATTCAGAATTAAATCTTTCTTTTGAACTTATAATTATACTTTTTCTGGAAATCCCTGAAGTGCATATCACTTTCTGATCTCCATGACTATTTTCCTATTTGATTATCAATACTGGATTATTAATATTTTGAAAACAAAATCCTCTCTACTACAACTTTTCATTTCTGAAGAGAAAACAGTGAAGATTATTTCAAGAAGATGATATATAATGGTGACCATATAATTATTTTCTCCTAAGCTAATATTATGCCTTATACTCTAAAAAGCATTTTTAGAAACCACAACATACCATTAACTGACATAGATGTTCACGGAGGTGAAACATTTGAAAACAGGTACAAACATCCTTTATAGAGTGCATGGCGTCATGAATTTGGAGAACCAAGCTGTATCTTAGTTAAGAAGTCACTGTTCATGAATTGCAATTACCCTTTTGTCTCAAAGGATGTGCTTGTGATTAAGAAATTGCCTCTAGGCCCAAATAGAGTATATTCCTGGTTTTGTCAGCAGAAACTAATGCCAACTTGTATAGAAGGGCATCTATATAAGCAACTTTAATAAAAGTGTCTCTGTGACCAGCTACAAGAAACGACATGCTATGTTGAAGTTCAATCCCACTTAGCAACATGGGATTGCTGCTCTTAAGCCAATGTCTCACAGTCAATAAAACAAAGGGATAAACTTTAGACAGCCTTCCCTTGTCCTCAGCAGCTGGCTGATGCTTCAATGATTTGTTCAGATCCCCTTCAGCTTGTTTACTTGCAATTCCTTCCAAATGTCACTTAGTAGAAACTCTGTATTCCTGGTGCTGGGGGAAATGAACCTGGAGTCAGGGCTTTCATCAGCAAATGCAAAGTGGTTCAAAGTGTATCCAGAAGTAAACAAACCAAAGGGCATAGAAGACAGGGGTGCGGGTGGGGATAGGTTACAACTAGAGAGCTTCACTGCAGTGTATTTGGAAATCAAGCACTCTGTTCTCATAACATTGTTCTACCATTGGGGCTTTCCATTTAATAAGTGTTGCCAGCAAAACCTAAACAGACAGTGTTCCACACCCATGAACCATTCTCAATTCATTAGACTGAAAAAAAAAAAAAGCTGTCCTGTAGTATGCCTATTGATAAAGTTTCCATCAGTTTCCCAAGGGAGTTGCAAGAATAGCTCATTGGAATCTTAGCCAAAAATCCATAATTGCAGCATATGGAGTAAACCAATAGAATAATAAATCAGGAATGATTAACTAATAAGTGCTGGTAAGGGTGGGGGTGAGCTCCTTTCATCTAAATTTCTACATTCTAACATGGTAAAGATTGAAAACAGTTTTGTAAACCAAATTTCAGTGAGAAAGGAAATATGTAGAAAGATCTGTGTGTTCCTTAAATGACATTTGGGGCACACGTACATGGTTCTAACAGGCATTTGTTGCACTTAATATTCTGGCAGCAAACTTGACTGCCTGTTAAGAAAACAACTTACATTTGGGATACACTGTCCTGTCTTTTAAGAATAGTTTAACTTGTTACTTATTTTATAAGAATTATGCAATTACCAGGTATAATGTCTTTAGAAGCTTCAAAGTTCAGAAAATTCCTACAAGTCTGCAAGGATATTTCAAATGGATAATTTCCCACATCGTCCTTTAACAAAACCAGCTACAGATTTTCAGATTATTATTTTTTATCTCAGTGGAGAGTAACCACAATAACAAGTATGCAACTCAATTTTCAGCAGAAGTAACTACACATTTTTGCCCTTAGCTGAAGGAAAAACAACCATATGGACCTTGTTCTTAGCCAGCACTCCATTAGCTAATTAAATTTACAAAACCCAACCAGCGAAAGTCCAAGGATTAACTCCATTTTAATGACTCTTTTTTTTTTTTTTTTTGGCAGAGCTGATGTAGTCTTGTTTGAAGCAAATCAGAGGAGTCTGCCGAGTTCTGAACAGGTTAGACAGATTAATAGAATACAGCAGGAATCACATGTATGAGTTCTTTGAAAAATAATAAAGGTAAAATTATTTTAATGATATGTTATTTATCAGTATATCCAAACTGTTTTCATCTTAACATATAAGTAGCCTAAAATTGATTGGGATATTTTATCTTCTGTTTTCATACCAAAAATTTGAAATCTTTTATAGTCACAGCACATCTTAATGTCAGCTAGGCAAAACCGAATTATTTGGTAGCAGCATGTGAGTAGTGGCCTCAGTACTGGACAGTGCACGATTAAGTGGTGAGATTAGGCTTTCCAGCCCTTCTCCATTGTTCGCACTCATAGTTCATTCAAGGGCCCATTAGTTTATTTCCACACGTGGACCCTGACCATTCATACTGGCTAGTTAACCAGGAGAAAACACTTAGCTGCCTCTTGTGAAGGAAAACTATAACTACAAACGCCCAAAATGTGAGTTCGACTTAGCCATTTCACAATACAGGCAGCTTTTAAAACATAATGTATGCCAGAAATACATGCAATCTTAATGTTTTCAATGAAAAATGCATATACATATGTCTAAAAAGGTGCTTTGGGAAAATTATTACTAAAGCCTAGGCCACTAGCCTGTTGATAATAAGTGATTATAATCTTGTAATGTTTCAAGGCCCTTAGGTAGATTGTGGCTATATGAGTTCTGATAAGTCGTCTCTGAACTTTAGGCAAATAATTATACTGCCTGTGGGTATAATCATATTTTCTTATCCAGAAATAAGGATTCATGGTCTGACAAAGGAATTATTTTGTGCTAATGAGTTTTGGTGATATAAAAATAATACTATGAAAATGGGAAACAATACTTAATGAGAATAATTGATTAGAAATAATCACATAAAAATCAGGTTGTTTTCAGAGAATTCACTAAACAGGGTGAATGAATAACTAAGGTTCTATGTTCCAATCATAACGAAACCAACAAAAAGATAAGGGCTGTAAACAACTACTGCAGAACCAACTGAGGGTTTTTTTCTCACCTAATTTCTGGAATGGTAGTGTAAATAAGCCTGTGTCTTCACAAATGTCAGAATTATGGACAATTATTGAGTCTTAGTTTTAAAACAAGCCATTTTTCTCAGCATCATTCCCTATAATAAAATGTTGCCAATTGCTGGGCATGGTGATGCACACCTTTAATCCCAGCACTCGAGAGGCAGGGGCTGGTAGAACTCTGTGAGATCTAGGTCCCTTGTCTATATAGTGAGTTCCAGTCCAGCAAGGGCTGTGGGGGGACTTGTCTCAAACCCCCTCTCCCAAGTTGCCAATTTATTTATTACCTTGGAACATACATTGTAATTTGTCCTGAAGGTAGTCATTTGATCAGGCTATTGTCTCACAGTCTTAACTCAGATGGTGATTACATCATTTACTCCTTAATCATTCTGTGACTCCAGTACTTAAGTCCAAGTACTAAGTTCAAGTTTTCAGACAGTCAAAATAAAGGTTAATCTTAAAAATTCTTCTTGTTCTCCCTTTCTTTGAATATTAATTTTTGATTTTAGAAATTATTTCCTACCTGATGGTATAACCACCACATTCAAATGAAAATATGCTAAAATTTATCATTTTGATAAATTTGACTGCAGAAATTCAGAGAAGCTTTGCCCAGATGCTTGTTTGGATTATTCTAAACATTAGAACCAGAAGGATGAGTGTTGGGTTTAGAACAAAACATCAGAGGAAAAATGGAACCACTGGATTCCTAGGGGTGAAAAGACTGCTCATCCCTAGGTATTAGGACTGATAAGTAAGGTCCTTGGGAATTTGACTCAAGATAAAGGTACTGAGGGCTGTAGCAGAAACAGGGGCTTCAATACTATAGCAGGAAGATGCATGCTCATTGGGTTTTGCTTAACTTAAAACTCTTCACCTTCTGGCTCAAGGCTTTGTTTTCTGTGGGGACTAGCTTCATTTTCCCTAAGCTTTCTAAAAGCTCATGCACGTTTTGTGTTTTGACTATATTGACATGGCTTTGAAGCAGTGCTCACACATGGTCCGAAGAACTGAGAAGACAAGAAAATGTTAGCCCCTTGCTGAATGTGCTGTGAGTGTTTACTCCTGCAAAGTAAAGGAGCAAAAGGCCTGTGAGAGCATCTTCAAACTTCTTGATGTGAAATGAAAGTTGGAGAGGGCCAAATTGGAAATGCAAATGACTTCTCTGCTTTACCTGCAATCCCTGTTCTCCAGTGAAAGCTGAATAATCACAGCATTAGCATTTCTGCACCACATTAGGAGTTAGTCTTTGACTTCCAGAACTTCCTAGTCTTCCAGATTGCTTCTCTGTACTCGTTCCATTCAGTGTACTTCTTGGAAGGCCTGTTGACCATTCCTAGTTTTCTTTCTTACCTGATCTTGGTCTGATCATAATTTTGTTGTTTTTGTCATGCACAGTTCCCTAGAATGATTAAGTGTATAAGGCATTATTAATAACCCAAAACATATGCAGTTATAAACAGATGGCAAGGAATGGCTTCACCAGGAAAGCCCTAGATGGATTTCATCAAGACTCTTACTTTTTATTTGTCTATCAATCGCCTTTTGAAAAACAAGCCTATCTTTTCTTAAACATATGTTCCTGTGTCTTTCTAACCTAGAAACAAAGTCAATTCAATGATAAAATGAGTGATTGCCATTGGTGAAGGACCTAATGTGGAACACTGAATGAATGTGCTTCTCTCTGACCATCTATCTCATCAAACCCATGCTAGTCCCTTCCTTTTCAATTTTGTTTTGTTTTCTGTATATACTCATTAGACTTGAAAGATGAGTTATGTTTAAAGATGATGCAGTAGTCTTCCTTATAAAAATATTTGAATAATGTTGGGCCTTTTAAATTAAGTTTTTGATATTTTGTCATTTTGAAGAGCCAACAGGACATGACATCCAGCTTTTCTAATAGGAATATGTGCTTAGATCTTACAACAGAGATTGGGGTTGAAGATACAGTTGGGAAAAATCACTGAGGTAAGAGTCAGGTATAGACTTGGCAAAGGAGAGATCTTGGATGTACAAGTAGCTACAAGACGAAGACGAACCATTGGAGATTTAGGTGGTGGAGGAGAAAGGGATTCAGCAGAAGAGATTCACAGTAGCAATGGGAAAAATGAGGCTAAGCAAAGACTCTCCAAGGAGTTCTGAAAGTCCGAGGGATAGCTCTTCACCGTGCTTCACACACCAGCGCTTTCAGGATCCAAATGAACTGTTTGCACACCTGGAAACTCCCTTAATAGAGCAGATTCAGCAGGTTGGTGAATTCAGCAGATGGGTTCCAAGGAATGAGTGTTTTTACTTATTTCATGGAGGCGGTTTAAATACATTGGGCACAAGATTCTCTAGACAAAGAAAAATAAATTCCCCCCCCCCAAGAGAATAAAGGGTAAAATGAGATGTGAGTGAAACATTAAAAACAAAAGTGATGCATGAATAAAATATGGCACGGCATTGCCAGTTAATGCCCATGTATACCATGGTGCTATACTTAACCAAAATTTCATGAACAAAATAAGCATCAGAAATAAAGGAATTTTCAATGATTCATAATATATTCTCTAATAAACTTTACTTTGGTTTTTAAATCTATAAAGATATTTTGAACTTTAAATAAGTATTAAAAAGAAGAAGAGGCAGAAAAGCAAGAATTTCAATATAGGGGAGAGAGGAGAGAGACGAGAGAGAGAGAGAGAGAGAGAGAGAGAGAGAGAGAGAGAGAGAGAGAGAGAAATCATAGGCAATTTAATGGAAGACCTGTGATAAAGGCAGTTATTCCAGTGTCTCTCTGATATTCACTGCTAAGTGCAATATGGAGAGCACTTCACAGAAGGAACTGTGGACTATTAAGGGCTATAGACAGTTGGCTCTTTTCTTTCATCTAAGAAACATTAACAGAATTCAGAGCCCTTCTTTATGTAGCAACACTGTCTTCTGTTATCAGCCACATGCAGAGTTGATTGGAGTATTTTATGTGTGGACTATAGGTCATGATTTTAGGACAATAAAGTGTATATAGTAGAAGTAGTGACCGGGCAAGAACACTGAGGTTTTGAGAGAGAGATTCTACATACATGTAACCCAGTAGGATCATCACATCTCATTTGTTCAAATGAACTTACCTCTTAGCTGCAAAGCAATTCTAATCAGAATGTGTGTCACGGCAGCACTTTACCTCACGGTGTTAAAGAGATGCCAACATTTCTCGTCTCTATAGGTTTCCCCCCATGAGTTAGAAGATTTCAGAAAACATGATATATTTTCGTGTCAAATTTTCTGGCCTCACATTCTAGTTTCCATTGATATCAAAATCTAAAGATAATTTGCTGGGAAGATCAAAAAGTGACTCAGGAACAAAATCTACTGTCAAAGATCTCTGTTTAGATGTGTGCCTCCTTTTTCTCTACTCCCTGGTCTCTGTCTAGTAAAGAGAAATGGTCTTGTCGAAAGTGAACGTGTTTGACCAGTAGATGGAGTAAGTGATTCCAAGAAATTTGTGCCTGATGATTAAATGCTGTAGTCTTCCAGCATTTTTAAAAATGAGCCAAAGTGACTGCCAATAACTAAATACTGAGTAATGTGCAATTGTAGCTGATGAATGTAATAGATGACTTGGGTGGTTCTTGACTAAACTGCCTAAAAATGAGGTAGAAATTCATGATTACTTGAGCAGGAACATCAGCAGTGGGTAAACGGTACAATGCAGAAATAACTTAGGGCAATATAAGTTCCTTCATTTCTGTGGTTTTGCTGGTCTAGCATCTAAGAAACAATCCTACTGTGTCCCCTCTCTTACTTCTTTGTTTTCAAACATGCCCAACTCATTCTGTAGTTCAGTTGTGGTGTATGTAATAGAATGAGGGAGAAAAGTCCACTTCGCAGCTGGTACTACAGAGACAGGAGCTGCATCAGTTCTCTCAGACTACCAAGCCTTTCTTTTGGCAGAAGTTGCTGGGGACATTACACCAGGGATAATTTACCATGCTTGCTTTGGGTGGTGCAAATTTGTAAGCTGTGGCTAATTTTCAGAGAGTGAGGCAATAAGTTGTACTGACCAAAAGAAAAACCATAACCACATCACCTTTCATTGAATGGACCATGGAACACGAACAGTCATAGAAAAATTGTTGTTAATCAAAATTCTCAGAAAATCTGAGTGTGCTAGCCAGTGATAGGAACAGTGCCTTGTGTTCTATTAGAAGCTTGATTTGATGGGTATTTCAGAAGTTGGACCTGTGTCTGCGTCTATCATGAACCTGTAGAGCCTTATATATTCAGGACCAATGGGCATTATTGCTGGATGCTGACAGAAGGAATTACACCTTCTTCAGCTATAAAACAGGAGTTTTCAGAAACAGTCTGTAGAGTCTACTTTTCCCAAATGGCTTCCTCACTCTCTAGAGTCATTCAGTATGTTGCCTTGGTCATCAAAGTCCCATGAGGAGTGACCTAGCATCTCCCTTCAGACCAGTGAGTCATGTTAGGGCATTGTTCCTAACTTTTCAACTGTATCAAATGTACTTTTGGTCTTCATACTTTCCAGGCCTGGTATACAGAAGCTATTTAGAATACGTTTCATTCATACATTATCCTAACTAACATACCATGTTTTACTTGGAGAGTCTTATTTGGAAGCTGACAGCAGAATCTGGAGTAGCCATCTTCATGGTAAAGTAGCTCAGTTGCTTTTGTGGTCCAGGGTCTGTTTCTGGGATTATCCCAAGTATTTGTTCAACATACAGCCTAGACCAGGACCAAACAGTGTGCCTTTGACTCGGAGAAGAAAAACCCAATTTATGTAAGAGTTGATGTATAGAAGAACTCATAGTTTTGTTCAGTTAGGTGTTTGTCCCTCTTTCCTCATCACACAGGCAGGCCTCTGTCTATTTCATATCCATAGTGCTCAGCTCCAAACCAATGGAGGCCCTCTCTTGTCTTTTATGATCCTATAAAACCCCTTTGTTCTGACACTTGACAGAATTTCCCAAATATAAGTTTTAAAGGGTGACAGGAATTGGCACGCAAACCTTCCTGTTACATGTCATTTCTTGATCTGAGCTTTCCTTGGGCTAGAGTGTTAATGAATCTTCTCCTCTAGTTTCTTAGACGTGTCTCTTGCATTCTTCATGTTTCGGCAGTTAGAAGTCATCTTGGGCTTTCTAATTCTTCTCTTGGTGTTCTTGTGAGCTCAGAGAATTCCTACTTTGAGGTAAATCTCTACCCTAAACTGTAAACAGGAGCCACATTAATTAGAACAAAATGAATCTTTAGCTAACTCATCTTTCTTATCAGTCTGTAACACAATTTGAATATTTGAACATTGTAACCACAAACTTGACATGCTCAATTCCAACTTCAACTAGCTATGGAATTTAACTGACAGGACTGTCTAACTTTTACCTGAATGGTGGCAGAACTGGAGTTAAAAGTGTGAAAAATACCTATAAGCAGCCATGTACTGAACTTAGGTTTTATTAATAGTGAACATTTCTGCATTCCAAAATAAGATGTATTGCAAACAAATTGTGTGAAGGTATAACTTTGTATCCAGACCTCCAAGACCAATATGAATTAATTAACTAGTATCAGTGAGGCACTGACGAGACAAAGCCTTCAGAATGTCACGGGAGATTGCACTGCAACTATTTACAGTTAACCTGAAAATCTACTTAACTCTGGCATGTTATTAATGCAAGTTTCAATTAAGAACCACTTTGGATCTAAGTTTCAATTATCAATATTTCTTCCCTCTGCTGCTGATTAGGATACCTGAGCAAGTTGGCTTATGCAGAAATGTTCTCTCTCCTGGTGTTAGCTGTGCCTTGCTGTGATCAACTCATTACAAATTGTGTGTAATTACCACATTGTGAACAAGGGAATGGCAATAAATTAGGTAATCAAAACAGCATTTTCGAATGAGCCATAAGCAGTTAAAAAGACTGTTTCTGAATGACAAATTTAACATGACCAGGCAGGTTAAAACTACCATTCTACATCATAATCTATTGAATTTTAGGTATTTAGAGTAAAGAGGAAAAAGAAGAAGCACAGTGTAGGCTTTAGCCTATGTACTTTTCTGATTATGGATGATCACATTTATCTAGGGACTGTCATGCTTTATAAAAGATGAAAACATTCTTCTGGGAGGAAAAACTAAGTTCCTCACTCGCAGAGATTGGTAGACCTGGTTACTGCTCTTTAGATTTCAGTAGGATACCCCTACCTTTGGATGAAAAATGCTGACTGGTATGTTCTGAGAATCTTGGCTCACCCTGAGGCTAATCAGCACAGTGACCTGGCTGCATGCCCAGCCTTGTGGCAGGGAGTTACCCCTGAGTGCCTTTTAAAACTTACGCTAAAGTTTTAACTTAGAAAGCAAGATCTGCTAGTGTATCACAGGAAATTGAGCTTTCCTTCTGTAACCACCAACATCAAATCCTCCTTCCACTTGCAACCATTTACTGGCCTCTTTGGTATCATATAATCGCCATACACATAGAAAATAATTTTTTTCCTGGAGCTCTGAATGGAAGAGTGCATGAGGCATTCTCCTGGTTGGAAAAACTCAAATATGTGCCCCCTTTTAGCTGGAAATTGGGAAAGGGATTGGTTGTGGAAGACTCTGCAGGATGTATGTGTGGGAAAAGGAGCAAGAGTAGAGACCAAGGAGAAAGGGAAACTTGAGGAAAGAAGCTCTCTCTCTCTTGCTTATGGAATCGAAATTCAAAAACTGGCTAACACAAGGAGCACAAACGGCAACTACCTCATCCCATTAGCACATAGTACATGTGCTGTGAACAGCAGGGAGTATGTCAACGACCTCTTCCCATCAGCACACAGTAGGCTGTGCTGTGAATAGCTTAGTGGGGAGTTATTTGAAAACATTTCAAAATATTGATAAGGCATTTTGAGTTTCCCATCATTCCCTATGAGCTTGCTGGAAACATCATTTTCTTTTGAAATTAGTGTTGACAAAGAATGGCAAACAAAGACAGATACAGATGAAGTCTCTGAACACGCCCTGTTGTCTCTTTCAGAGATATTATCTGATACAATACAAAACTTTGCCTATTCTTTTTTTTTTTTTTTTTTTTTTTTTTTTTTGAAAAAAAAAAAAAAAAAAAAAAAAAAAAGAGGACGATAAATCTTTCACTGTGATATATCAAAATAATGCATATGCACAATTTTTCTTTTGTCTTTTTGAGACAGGGTATCCCTGTAGTCCCAGTTGGCCTGGAACTTGCTGTGTAGGCCAGGCTGCTCTCGAACTCACAGAGATCTGCCTGGCTCTGCCTCCTGAGTGCTGGGATTAAAGGCATGTGCTATCGCAACCAAGTTCATGAGAGATGTGATTACCATTCAGTTCCCATCTATCAGATGGGTTGATAAATGTCATTTAGCTATAAGAGAGCTTGGATGATTTTAAAAACAAACAGATACCTTTGTGTCAAAGTGTGGCTGGGACAGAATTACTGAATTTGCATCAATAAGATAATTTTTTTCTTTTCTGAAATAGACGGATCATTATTTCTTATGTCCTGCCCCCCCCCCCGCCGTCTCTGGAAAATGAGCTGCCCACACTTCCTTGGATCATCTTACAGCTTAGAATGTCTAGTCTTGCAAGTGGTGAGCAATGGTCTTGAGGAGAAGAGTTATGCCAATCGGGTTAATACGCTTAGCCTTGAAGAAAAGGAAGAGGCAAAAGATGAAGGACCAGGAGAGAAGCAAGGGAGGTGGATGATGAAGGAGGAAACATGGAAAGAAAGTAAAAGAGAGAAGGGAGGTGAGAGAGAAGTGATTCCAGCCATCAGGGCTTCTGTGGGAGAACCAACCGTGACAGCTGAGACATCTCTAACTTGGCTCCTTCACCTCTAGGCAGGAGAAGGGCACCATTATTTTTAAAGAACTCAGTCATGCCTAGACATCGTCATTGGTGCTTGTTGGGAAGATTCTAACCAGAGGGACTTTTGGGTACAGATGTCAGAGCATTGTTTACCTCTCACTGGCCAGCTAGGTGGCCTAAGTGGAGACTGGTGAAATCTTGCTCTCTTTTCCTGACAAAGCAGTACTTCCATTAAGAAAAGGACACTCAGCTATTAATTTTTGCTAACTCTTAATCTGGCCAATGAAATACAAAGATGTGCAGTTTTATGTCTATTTAGGGCATGGATGTCTGTTGGGGTTGTTCAAACATTCGGGTTGGCTTTGAGATTTCAGCATTCATGCCACTCTGGGTTTAGACTTCTGTGTTCATTCTTCCTGACAGGTTGCCTGATGGGAACACAGCTGGTATAGGATTCTAACAGGCTCAGGCTAGATGAAATAGGGGAAGAACTTGTAAAACCCTCTTTCTTCTTAACAGCTAATTTTTGCTTTAAAAGAATATCTGAGCCTTTCAAGCCTTAGCCATTGCTAGTTGAATGCTTTGTCTTTCTGGGGAAAGTTTAAACTCTCTTTTGCGTCTCAAGATTCTCTTGCAATCTCAAGGTTTTAAAAATTACTAGGGGAAAGAAAAGAGCCATTTATGTGTAGTCCTGGAGCCTGATTGATCTCTAGATGGACATCTAATGTACTAGAAGCTGACTCCAGGAAAACAAGCAGCATGCAAAGGATTATATATACAAATGATCAAATAGTTGTTTGATTTATGCTAATTATTTTTTGTTACCTTAAATGTTGTTAACTTGAATGTCACTGTATTAAAAGCATATTCAAATTTATAATGGTAGAAAGAAGATGCATAAGAGGGGCTTTCTGGCCCCTTTCATCATCAGAGACAAAGAAAGAAGGAACATCTAAAACTTAATGAATTTTGTCCTGAAATTACATAGGGAGTTATGTAAGTGCTCTTGGCCTGGGTAGTGCAGCTATGTCTATCATGATGGTATTAAAGGACCTGATATTTTCACTTTGTAGGGAATCATACATGGGATAATTTGATGAGGAAATGATAGCTTATTGTCTAGTGAGATGCATTGTTGTAACTGATCATTTAACGTAGTGCTCCTTAACTGAATACCAAAGGCATAGGCTTAGAATGAAACGAGGCTGTCAAGTATAGGCTGATTGGGTCTTGGGCAAATTTGAAAGAGCTAAGAATATAAATGGAATCTTCAAAGAGGCAGTCAGGGAGGCAAATCATGAGCTGTGTCTCTCTTATAGATTGGTTAGAGGTTAAGTCTTCCTGAGAAGCCCCAAAGCCTCAATTACTATGCTCCTTGTAATGAACTGGAAGTTACCAGAGACCCAACCCCATCATTTTGTGAGAAGGGAATTGCATTCCAGATATGTCCAAGAACTCAGCTAGAGAACAAAAATAAGAACCTGTCTGCTTCTGTGCTGTGGGCTGTGACTGTATACCCTATCTTAATTGTTCTCAGACTTGACCACAAATTTCAACAACCCTTGGAAATTAAAATAAATAAACAAACAAGCAAATAAGCTTGGTGAGGTGGCACACACGTTTAATTGAGATGCTCTGGAGGTAGAGGTAGGTGGATGGCTTTGAGCTCAAGGTCAGCCTGGTCTACATAACGAGTTCCAATCCAGTTGGTGCTACATAGTGAGGCCCTGTCTCAAAACAAAACAGAAAAACATAAAGAATCCACTACCCAAACCAAACCAACCAACCAAACGAACAATTAGTTGTCTACCTGTTTCACCTCACCACCTATTACAGAGTCTGACTCCTTCATCTTTGTGGTAGAGACAGGCAAGTGGGGGGCCGCTTCAAAAGCGGGGTCATTGCAGGACCAGGAACCATGTGTCTAACTCACATCCTCTACAGCATGGTAGAGTAACATTCACACGTGACTGATTTCTAAGGGCTACAACCCGGATCTATCATTTCTGGATCCTTGGGGAGTTGAAGTCTGAGGTTTTGGACTAATGACTATAGGACTTCCACAGAGCAGATGTTCCAAGAGAAACTAAGGAGTATACTCTCTGGGAGCAGAGAACAGTGGAAAGAGCATACGAATTTGCGTTCCAGTGGTGGCTTTAATTCTACCTAGTTATGTGACTATGGACACAGCACTTTGCTATGTTATGCTTATTTTTCTCCATTTGTATAATGAGAATGATAAATGATATATCAAAATGAATTTGAATACTACATAAAAAATATAAAGTCTTTAGTGGCTGACACAGAGCAGGTCTAAACAAGTATGATGTTGTTTTCTGCCAGGTGTGGAACACCTCTAGATAGGTGTGTTTACCAGAAGCCAGGATATATAAAATTCTTATTTCCATTTTTACTTGAACAAAAGAACGTGATGATTGGGGAAAAAGCACTAGCAGTGGGATATAGTCAAAAACTGTGTGGAATCATATAGAGCCAATCAGGGGAGGATAAGCAAATTTGAACAGGGGTCCAGAAATCAAGTAAAATTTAGGAACTTATCTTGAAGCTGTGATGACTGTACCTATGAATGTCTTTATTGTTTTTTTAATGTAGTGTTTTGGTGGGGCCTGGGGTAGACTTGAGTGGGTAAGTGAAATCCTCTCTTGGTGCCTCTTGGTGACACACTTATGTAGGCATCACACTTTACTGTGGCTTTACTTAAATAAATAAATTCTTCTGGTATAATTCTATGAGTTGCTAGACTAGACACAGACAAGTGCCTTTATCACTTGATCGGTGCGCCGCACTGTTAGCGTTGCTCTATTTACACATCCCTCTGCAGTCAGTTCTGATGCTTTTATATAATGGGTGAGCTCCACTAGTTTAGCCAACAACTCAATGAAATGATAAATACTCCCCTTTTCATGTGGATTTGTGATGAATTCATAAGGAAGCTCCATTTCCAACCTATTCTGGCTATTTACCTATTTTAAATTACATGAGATGACAGTTGAGTTTATTGTTTTCCCTCTAAAATTCAGGTCTTGCAAGTTCAGGGGAACCTGCTGGGTGATAGGCAGGGCAAGGGATGGCGAATTGCGCTGGTTCAACTCCCTTACAAGCTTAGTCATGTTGAATCTTTTCGGTCCTTCTGTGATTATGTAATACTCCAGCTCAAGAGTGGAGGTGGATTTGGAAGCATGATGCAGTGTGAGTACTGAATTACTGAATGTGCTTTGAACTTCTACATTTTCAAGGGCCAGTGCTGTGATCTCCAAGAAGTTGAAACTGAACCTTGGGAAGTTGTCATCTACATGTAGGAGTGACATAGCCATTCACTCAGGCATATGGGGACAGCTAGAAGGTCAGAATCTATACATAGAACATACATCTAGACACTTCCTCTCCACATGAATCATCCTCAGTCACTTAGGGCTCTGGAAAGGGCTTAGATTTTTCATTATATCCCTTTCACTCCAGGGGCCAAGGAGAACCAACAGTGTAGGTATTAGACTAATTTAAATTTCGTTTCCCTCTGAGATGAAGTGGAAGCATCCTTGACTAATTCATTCATACTTAACTGTCCATAAGAATAGCAAATGTAGGCACCCAACTGCTAATGGCTGCTCTAAGAGATTACTTAGTAGCTTGTAGTATAATACTGAAATTAGTTAATGGAGGTACCACTAATGAGCATCTATTAATAGAAGGCAACTGAAGGAACACTGCTGATGAAATGGCCAGGAAGCATGGTAGAATACGTGGCTAAAATCAGTCTAATGCTGTGCATCTGTGCATAGGCGCATGTGTGTTGTTGAGGCCATGGATCGATGACTGGTGTCTTTCTCCATCTCCCTCTACTTTATTTTTTGAGACAGGGTCTCTCACTTTACCCAGGGCTCACTGATTAGTGAGGCTGGCTGTCCAGTGAGCTCCAGGTATCCACCAGCATTGGGATTATGAATACACGCTACCACACCGACTCTTGAGTGCGTTCTGGGGATCCCAACTCAGGTCCTCATGCTTGCATGGCATGCACTTGACAGACTGAACCATCTCCTTAGGCCACTATCTAGTTTCAAATGAGGTAGTGGACAGCTGTGCCTTGAGACCTTCTTTCTTTGTAGGATGTTGTTTGATTATTTTGAGGTGTCAGTAGCTTTGATCTTTTCCCTGAACTCAATGCATGCAAAGGACCCAACTCCTCCCATAAGTTCATATCTTTTAATTTATCCTTCAAGATGGTGCTTCTCTGCCTTCTAGTCATTGATATAATCTATAGAGAAAAATGGATAGCAATGAGAAAACACGGACCTTGTCTATAATATAAAATATTTTCCAACAATATTTTTAAACTCTTTTTCTTTCCTTCAATTCTAACTTCTTGTTGAATGAATGTCATACTCTGTGGGCTCACAGAATATTTTGTCTCCATCTTTGTTACACCCTAATCATATAATATACAAATGACCACTTAAGTTATCTCCTGGACAAGTTTTTTGAAATGAGGGATTCTTTTATTTCTAATACTCTACAACCACTGCTCAGTTATGGTCAATGAATGCCAGAGCAGAGATGAGTAATGTAAACAACAAATTAGTTATATTGGCCAGAGATGATCTTCTCCTTGCTTAGAAACTTGAACAATGAGCTGTTCTCTGCCTTCACCATGTTCTGAGACCAGAAAAATGTTATGCACATTTTGCATATGTAGAACTCAAATGATGCTGGTGAATAGAATGCCCCATGAAGAAAGGGAACTTGAATGTTTACATTGTTGTGTTAGGATCGCTGTTCTCTTTCCTAGTTTAATCCCTTATTTAATAAAAATCTAGCTTGCTTGATTATTACCCTTTAAAAATGAAAGCATTAGCCAAGTCCTGTTCCCTGCTCTGAAATACAAAAGTACAACAGTCAGGCTCTCTTCAAAAACATTTCTTCTCAGTGTAAAGTGTGTCTAGGTTTTGAAATCATATACAATATGCTTTGGTTCCTGCTGAAGGCATGAGTTTTAGCTCTGCCTATGTAAAACCACACAAACTCCAAACAGGAACCTAACCCACATAGATGGGAATTCATATATTCAGAGAAGCAGAGCTGAATTTAGCTTCAGCTTGTAGGAACCCATGATGGTGTGGAAAAGACTGTGGAACGGCTGTGTCTACATTGGCCTGACGCAGGAATTAGAGCCAACTGGAGGCAGCTGGAGCTGCCTATGAAACAAAGCTGGGGAATTCAGCAGCAGCAGCAAACGGCTGCAGCCAATTCCTGCGGTGTCCAAAGCCCTGCTGTGGGACCTGGCACAGGCAGAAATAGATTGGCATCACTGAATTGCACTTAATGAAAAGACCCCGAGGTCTCCATCATGGGCCAACTCCATGACTGCCCTGTTCTACTCCTCCTTAAAGGTCTGGGAGATGGAAGCCTTTCATCCACAGATGGCCATGGCCATCCATGGTGAGTGCAGAAGTGGTGGCTGAGCCTGGAAGTTTGAAACCAACCTGCTCTGATGCACTATTGTCAAGTAATTAGATTTTATTGCCAGCCAAGGTGAGGTGGGTGGTGGGTGGGAGAGATTCAAGCTATACCTATGGCTGAAGATGTTATTTGTAATTCAGTATGTTTTCATGATATGTAAAGTGCTCATCCTTCCATTTCTCTAAAAAAATAATGTGTTCTATTAAATTACTTTCCTTTTATTAAGATGAGAAAGTAACTCTTTTCACAAACTCAAGTAAACATTTATTCAAAAGTTTCTCTACACCGGTAATTGCAGAGTGGTTACATGCAAAGATAAAATGTTCACATGTTAATACATTTGACTTTATAGCTAATCTAATATTCATAAACATAAAGATGACTCAATTACTACCTTTTCTTTTAACTGTTTCCCTAAAGTTATTTACCTAGCAGCTGATCACATGTAATGTAAATTAGTTCATTTTCGCAATTAACAGGAAAACTTGAATAGAAAATGTATCAAATAGAGATTGTGAACAGCCCATGACCCAACTAAGTTGCATAAATTCTTTTCCCATAACTCTAACTAGAAAAATGGAAAATGTGTCTGCTACTATTCAGTAGATATATGTTTGTCTATAAGTAAAGTTGTATGTAATGGATACTCATCATACAGCTTAGAAACCAGTTAAACAAAAGCAACAGGGCATAGTGGTCCATGACTGTAATCTAATGTATGCTTTGAATCTCTTTTACCTTTCCTCTGCCTATCACAGGCATCCTTTACTGTGATCAGCTAAGAGCTGACATGGAAACATCACAGTTTTCTCATCTGTTGAACTAAGGCTGGCAACCAGGTAAGGGAAAATATTTGTTGTGTTTCATCTTGTATAATTAAAATTTTTTTCATTTGACCTGAGATCTAGTGTATAACCTACCAGAAGCACTGACAAAATTAGATTGAAATAACTGTGAGATCTTCTAGGAGTGGAAAATGTTCAAAGTTATAAAAAGAAGGAAAAATGGGTCTAAAGTTTTTTGGTAGTCAAATATTGAAGAATAGGATCAGAAAAGGAAACCTAGCACAAGATGCGATTTTTAGAGAAACCTGTAATGTTCTGGAATAGCAAAACGTCACTATGAGATGATTGTTTCAAGAACAGGAGGTGTCTTTCAAGCATGGAGTTCAAGAACATGTCTCCAAAGTACAAATCTGGATGTGGATTGGCGCTCCAATGCACACTCTAGAACTTGTAACCTCAGAAGTTTTCTTTTAGGAGACCACTAAGATGTTTGACAAATCAAAGTAACAACAGAAGATATGATTCCACCCAAGAGAATTGAATCTAGCTTTAGGTGCTGATGTTATATTATTAGTAACTACACTGTTTTACCTGAACATTATTTATAGCTTTAGCATACATGCACTTCACTCAGTACCCTTTCTTTTATGCCTGCATAGTCACTCTTTATAAAGAACCAAACAGAAGACAGGAAGGGATGGGGAGATAATGCATATGACACTCACTACACATGTTGCCAGGCAGTTTCCAAGGACATATTTAAATAAAGGATCATAATAAACCTATTGGTGAAAGGACATGATGATGAAACACATTAATAATACAGTGCTGTGGAGACATTTGTTATCTCAGAATCTTACAAACAGTATCAATGCTCTTGCTTGGCTGAAGAAATAAAGTTTTGCAGCTGTGTAAATAATACCAAAGAGATGAATGCCTGCCAATCAAACCCTTCTCTATACCATGTTTACTTATAGCTAAAAAGAAGTAGATGTGCTTTCAAAAGCATATTAAAATGATGGCTCTGCTCATTCTGCATTTTAAAAAGATGACCTGTCATTTTTGGAAAGATTGAATAACACAGGAAGTGAGATTTCCACATGCCAGTATCTTTGGCCAGCTATGTGGAAAGCAGAAATGGTAGGAGCGTTAGAAGTAGTTTAGAACAAACTTGTTTTATTTGATGTACAAATAATCAAGTGTACAAGCTTTACCATTAAACCAAGAGGAATGATAGAAATCAAGCTTAGAATTGAGTCATCTTCAATCTCTCTCAAGCCTTGCTTGATTCTATGAATGGGTTCCTGTACTTTCTAAAACTTTTCTGGTCTTCTTTATTTTAAGACAGAGGAAAAGGAATTTTTAATACGTCCAGAAGACTGGTAAATGCCATTTCCATGAGATAGGTGCTGGGTTAGGGTTTCTTTCTTCCTTTCTTTCTTAATTTTCCTTTTTTAATTTTCCTTCCTTTCTTTCTTTCTTTCTTTCTTTCTTTCTTTCTCTCTCTCTTTCTTTCTCTCTTTCTTCTTCCTTTCTTTCTTAATTTTCCTTTCTTAATTTTCCTTTCTTTCTTTCTTTCTTTCTTTCTTTCTTTCTTTCTTTCTTTCTTTCTTTCTCTCTCTCTTTCTTTCTTTCTCCCTCTCTCTTCTTCTTTCTTTCTTTCCTTCTCTCTCTTTCTTTCTCTCCCCCTCTCTCCCTCTGTTCCTTCCTTCCTTCTCTCCTTCCTTCCTTCCCTCCCTCCCTCTCCCCCTCCCTCCCTCACTCCCTCTTTCCTTCCTTCCTTCCTTCCTTCCTTCCTTCCTTCCTTCCTTTCTTCCTTCCTTCCTTTTCTCTCCCTTCTCCCTCCCTCCCTCCCTCCCTCCTTCCCTTTCTTTCTTCTTTCCTTTTTTCTTTTCTTATCCGTTTCTTTAAACACGGATCTTTCTATCTTCTATTCTCATCTGTACTTGCTTCTCTTGAGGCTATGTCCTACTACTATTCAATCTTTCCCTCCACCTAGGACTCCAAATTGGTTTTGCAATCTATTATGAATCTAGTGTTGTAACACTTAAAATTAATTCTTCTGTAGCTTTCTTTTCACTCATTTTCTCTCCTGAGATTTAGACAATTACTGTCTCTTATGCCTTTTACATAAAATTTCCTTGGAAGACACACCCCTCAGGACAAGCTTCTGTGTGGAGTGTGTATTTCTTATCAAGAGCTAGTGCTGCCTACCTCAACGGTACCCCTTTCACCACCACCTGTGAAAGTAACTTACTTTAAGAACATAGTTCTTTTTTCCCCATAATCCTGTTTGAATGCCAATCTAATCCAGGACTGGAATGTTGGAGCCAGGTTTGGGCTCTCATCCTGGATGCCTAAGAAAATGAACTATAACTGCGCCAGGGGGGAAAAAGGAGTACGAGAATGTTGTTGTGATGATGCTGCTGATAATTTGATAGAATAATGTGTGTATCTTCAATGAAGCAAGCCACAAAGATTTTACAGGGCAATTGGTTCAGATCAAAGGGTTATTCAAGGCTTGAGAAAGGAAGCAGAAATATATAGTCAAGGTAGACAGACTCTAGCTACCGACTTATTGAAACAAGGACCCTGAGGAGATCTTGGCTAGTCCTAAGAAACTCTTTCTTATTTTCTTTTGAATTCTACTTAATTTGGACATCTGAGTGAATTGTAGGAGTGGAGTGGAAGGGAGAAGAGCTCAGGGGATCAAGTGAGCTTGTCTTTTTTTTTTTTTTTTTTTTTTTTTGGTTAGCATGTAGATGGTCTGATTGGAACATTATATTATTCAGGACAGATGGGCATGTGACTGTGGCACAGACAGTTTTTCATATACAACCATTTTCATAACAAGATGTACATATTTAGAATGCTATGCCTTTTAGGCAACATCTTTCTATAGAAAAAGACTGATGATTATGGAGTAGGATAAAAAAGAGATTCAATCCACAGTCTCAAGCTGAATGTTATTTGTAGAAGCTCTCTTGTTATTGGCCAATATTTTCCAGGCTAGAATGATACAATGGTCTTAAAATTTCTTAAATCTTCATAATCTAGAATGCTAGTTATTGATTTATATAATACAAAATATTTAAGATATTGGTCACAGATTTTCTCTTATGACTAAGGTTCTAAGGATATTGTTTTTCTTCTGGTGGCAAATTAATGTGTATCATTATATACTGAAGCCCTTTTCTCCTAAAAGTAACAATGTAGACACTTAGATGTTATTTGAGAAGAAATTTACTATTACAGTAATAATCGCACTGACCTTTTAAATGAGCATATGCATAACCAGAACTTGCACCTGTCACTGTTGCCATGGAAACAGTCCCAAAACATAAGATATGACTCTATTATTGAGGTGGTATAGTTTCACAGATGAATTTTAATGAAATTGTAGAAGGAAAATAAAAAGAAGTTTGTGAAGACTTCTAAATCATTTAATGATGTTTTCCAACTAGAACTAACGAAAACCACACATACAATGGTGAGCTTCAAAATCTCAAAAGAAGACAAGAATCAGCAAATGTCTAGATGTAAAATGGGACATAAAGTAGGTCCATTTGAAAATAAACAAAGCACCTCACCGCCGGCTTTTTAAAGATTGTCTTTAGCTTTTAATTACTATTTCTCTTCTTCTGTGATGCGTATTTTAAGCAGTTATTATCTCAGTGATGCATACCTATGTCACTGGGTTCTCTGAACACTGTCCCTATATCTCTCTAATTTTGGACTTAATATTTGTGTGAGGTAAGCAGGTATAGAGATACTATATTTTCAATGCTAAGATACCTACAAGACATCTAAACTTTTGCCTTGCAGATTTAGCATCAGATGCCTGAAAAAGTTGGGTTCTTTGTCCCAATTAATTTCAAACAAGTAAGTGTTTGGGGCAGGACTGAAGCTCAGCTCCCTGGCCCTCCTCTCTGCCCACAATTACCATGCTGTGTCATAAAGACAGCCTTCTCGATGCTGGTTAAAGCTGCATTCTTTCAAGGACAAGTGAAATAAATTTTAGAATTGAAATAAATACACTTTATTGCCTTCTATTCTTCAGAGGAATAAAGTCCAATTTGCTAAATAAAATTTTAATAACTTCTTTAAGGTGTATATCTCCTCGACAACTATGTTGCTCATGTGTGGGTTACTGCTTCTGCCCACGGAAATTGAACCAACATCTTAACGCAATAAGAGAAGGGATAGTTTTCTCGATTCATAACTATTGCTTCACCTCTTCTGTTCTATGAAGTCCTGTGAATCAAATGTCCGAGGCTCACAATGAAGCCAACTATGAACGCTTCCTGGTCAAAAGCCTGGAAAAGATGTCTGTAGAGCTTAACAAAGAGCTATCTGATGATGGACTGGGACTCAGCATATAATTTTGAACACATAGCTATGGCATCGTATTTGGGGAAAGAAAGCCCTCGCAGTCATTAAATGAGTAGAAATGGGTACCCTCACATACAGAGAGTGCTTGTTATGTGACTCTTGGTAAGGCTGACGATGGGGCAGGCTCTGTGCCTAGTCAGGTCTCTGGCAGAGGAGAGACTCCCCAGGCTCGAGGAGGCCCCTGAGATGGTGTCATATGGTGATGATGGGTGGAAAATGCTCTTAGTGTTCAGGATGTGATTGTTTTGGCTTCCTCTTGGTTCAGTTTTTGGCACTTGAACTGGGCCCAGTGTAACACTACAGCTGGGAAGAGTCATTGTTTGGATTGCTTAGAGGAGGTTTTGAATTGAACTCCAGTGTAATGTTAGAGAGGAAAAACTTCCTGCCATATCCAGCAAGTTCCAAAGGGGCCATCTTTCTATTTTTTCATGTGTTTACACATGAATATAAAACACATTAAAAATGAATGTGCAGATACAGAAGATATGCAAAGTTATATAAATCTTTACTGCTAAAAATAATCTTACAAATATGTTGCATTTACTATATGCCAGACACACTAGTTTTAAATTTTATCTACACAGTCCCCATAGGTATTAAAAGAACATAGCATAGGTATGTTATATATATATATATACCACCTTAGACTATTCTGTGCCCTCTCTAGTCTTGAGACTTTTCTATTCTTCTAAATTTTCCAAACAATCTTTTGCAGAAATAGGGTGTGGACGGGGTCCATTCAAAGCCCAATTCACAGTCTGAGGTGGATGTGTATGCTGAATCACCTGGTTTATGCAAGAATCCCATAGACTCATAGGGTGACTTGTTACTGTTCATATGCAGTAATGCTTGTGAGCTTTCTGTGTTATGAAGCTTTGCAAGTTTTGTCTAGTGAGGATAGATAGGTGTGTTTTTCCTACTATGAAAGTGGTACATATATAAAAATATTATTTAATATTTGGTATCACTTAAAAATGTAAAATGTTAATATATGAACAGTTTGGCTTAGTCTCTGCTTCTTGCTGTTGACTTAGGGGTAAGCCCTCAAGAAAAAAATTCAGTAGGCTTCTGAAGGCCCCATGAATTCGGACCACAAATACTATGATACACAGTGGTCATACCTTACGGCTTAAATTATTAAGTTGTGAAGATGATAATGATGAATATTATGATGATGTGTATGTGCATGTGAAAGAGAGCGACAGACAGAGACAGAGACTGTGCACAGAGAATAACTTAGGGGAAGTTAGTCTACTTGAATTTCATGGCACTCCAGACTGAAAACATCAAAGATGTTTAAGTAAGAGATTTTGAGAAATAAAGTGCAGCTTAGAAGTTTATACTTCACCTGATACTTGCAAATAAAGCTTGCTTCATCAGTGATGACTTGTTTTGTGTAATGTGTAACCTCATCATTATCCTGGAACCCCTATCACACTGTTTGTGTTTATGAAATTTCTCTCTGTGGGTTGTGCTCTGAACAGAAAACGGTGTAATTATAAATCTCCGTCTACTAACAAGAACAATGACCGCACCCAAGAACACTATTTTCCCCTGTGGAGCTCCACATAGGAAACCAAGTAGTGTAGAGCCCATTCAGAATGCCCAAGGCTTACAAATGCCAGGGAACCAGCTGTCACTGCATCTTTCAGCATCTACTCAAAAGGTTCCTCCAGGCAAGAGAAAACCAAAGATGAGCGAGTTTAAGATATGCCTTCAATTACCTCATAAGAACAAGAAACCAATATATATATATATATATATCGTGAGTCAGAAGACTTTCTAGGTACACATTCAATAAAAAAGAAAAAAAAAAGAAAGCCAGGGAGATGGCTGAGATGGTAAAAGCACTTTGGATGCAAGCTGAAGGCCTGGATTCAAATCCCCAGAACCCACATAAAAGCTGGATACACAGCATGAATATCTGTAATCTCAGCTCTCCTACAGGGAGTTGGGAAATAGAGACAGCAAAATCCTGGAAGCTAGCCACGCATAGACAGTGGTAAAACAGCAAAGAGACACTGCTTCAAGTAAGGTGGAAAGCAATGACCGACACCAGAGATTATCCTTTGACTTCCACAAATTCATCATGGCACTTGCACACCTGCATTCACACACACAAATGTGCATACAGACACAGACACAGACACAGACACAGACACAGACACACACAGACACAGACACAGACACAGACACACACACACACACACACAGACACAGACACAGACACAGACACAGACACAGACACAGACACAGACACACACACAGACACAGACACAGACACAGACACAGACACAGACACAGACACAGACACAGACACAGACACACAAAGGGAAAATAAAGGGCAGAAAAAGGAAGAATAAGAAAAAGGACTAAATTTCTGAGAAAAGTTTTGAAGACTAGAAAAAAAAAACTTTGTATGTAAAATACACCTTTCCCTGTCTCTATTTTTGTAACATCAAAGGCAGTGAGGCATTTGTTCTTTATTCAAGAGCTGCCCTTAAGACTTGGAAGTGCTCCCCCAGTCTGTGATGCTCTTGGGAGGTTGTGGGTCCTTTAAGAGGCGGGGCCTAGTATAACAAAGATAGAGTCCTGCTGGTGAAGGTGGTGTCAGAACTCCAGTCCATTCCTGTTACTCTATTTGCTTCAGGAGTGCTATTTGGTGAGCAATTTCTTCTGCCATGTGTTCCCAACCTTAGTATGCTCTGTTACCACAGACCCAAAATCAACAGAGCCAACTGACCATGGGCTGAAACCTCTGAAACCGCAATTCAAAACAAACCTTTTCACTTTATGATGCTTCTCTCAAAGATTGTGTCACATTGGTAGAAAGCCGACCAACATAGTTATAAAGATAACTTCCTTAACTTTGAGACCACTGGAAAGATACTTAACATAATTATGAAAAAGATTGCTCATTTCTTCAACAAACATATACAAAGGACCACTGAATGACAGGAAAGAGCACTACTATGTGAAGACTCATTTCACGCCCTTAGTTTCTGGGCATCATAGCTATGATGCCTTAGATAGTAAGGAAAACTCTAACTCTTTAGACTAAATCAATCTAGTACTACTGGAGTTATTTTCAATGAAAATCAGGAAGAAATCTATCTTAAGTTTAGATTTTATATTAAGAAAGAACTAATATCAGTTTGGGGTTGGTTTTACCAGTCTTTGACATTAAGAAGTTCACTCAAATGCTGTCTGTTAACATGGTAACTTGCTCTGGGAAAGTGAATAATGGAGTATAATCTTACATCAGCACCCACAGATTTTTGGAAACCTATCACATTTCTCCTTCCTGGTGGGTTGGTCCCTGCGCTCAGAGCACACGCATAATGGAAAAGGCACCAACTCTGCAGCAAATTCATAGTTGAGTCTTTTCTTTTGTTTCCCCTCGCAGATAAAAATTATTAAATGGTGGGAGAATCCCATGTGACTGTTCTACTGCCTCTCTCTGCTGAAGGATAAACAAATGCCATTTCTAAAACCTCAAGGAAACCCTACAGCAGGAAGAAAGTAAAAGAGATGTAGGTAGAAAGGGGATGTCTTAAAGGAAGACTCCGCGTCTTCCAAGTTAAGCACCCAGGATCCCAGGGTTAAGAGGGAAGCCATTTTCCATCCAGCAGCTCTCTTTTCTGATATAAAAATTAATATCTGACCAATTTAATGCAAAGAATTGTGAAAACACAGTTGCAGTCCTTACGCCCCAATGATTGCTGTCTCCAAACTTTCCTGGGTAGAAATGTTGAAGTACTCCAGACCTTGTCATGAATGGTTAGAAAACAAGTGGATGTCCTAGGGGCTTTTATACAGTGATGGGGTTTATTAAGAAAGTGCCAGTTTAGAAGCCGAGGCCACACACTGCTATCTCCATGAGAGACTTCTCTGCATTTAATGCCCATCATGGCTTTGAATTTCATAGAAACACTAAAAGCATGGCAGCCTTTCTGACAACCTATGAAGGCCAGGTTTGGAGTTGTCAAGTGATTTTTCCTGTATAATCTCACTGTAAGGGCAGACATTACTGGTTTTATACTGTATGTGCTTATTTGCTTCTGCTTTGACAGTCACCATTAATATATCAGACCTGTTTGAAATACTTAATTTAGCAAAAGAAACCAAACCAATGTGAACATGGCTTTGTATAAATAGTTTTCATTTAGTTTCATATTATGTATAAAGCCCATTCTTTATAAACATAAGCCTCCTTCTTCGGACTATTTCCAGTCTTCTTGTGATAGATAGTGTGACAAATAAAATGTTTTAAAATCATATTAGCCATCAAACCACATTTCTAGTTGCAATTATATCTAAAAGAACTAAATGATTTGTCAGAAGCCTGTTGAATGTTTTCCTCACATTAACTCATTTTAGTCCTCAAATCTGATTTCATGGATGAGGAAACTGATGTTAATAAGAGGTCAAGGGATTGTCTAGGTTACACAGTAAGTGGCTAAGTAAGGACTTCCCAGGTCTGTCTTGGTAACTTGTGATTTTAATCATTATTCTTAACCTGCCTTAGCCTACTTTATAAAACAGCTGTCTAACTGAAAACTTTCCTTTTTTAAAAGTGCTAACTAGTTTTAAGTGATGCTTAAACAACAACTGGACTTTTGAGTTGTACATATATGAGTTCAAAAGAAAACAATATGCTGGGGATGGAGAGATGACTCAGATTAAGAGTACTTGCTGCACTTGCAGAGGACTAGGTGGATCAAAATCACCTGTAACTCCAGCTCCAGGTGATCTGACATCCTCTTCACATACATAGAACTAAAAACAAGATAAATGTATTTTTAAAAGAAAACAACATGTGTTCCAGATGTAGGTTGCTTAAGTGTACTTCACAGTTATGGGTGGTCATCGATATACTACAGGCACGCTCCACTTTAGAAATGCATTCTTTAGGGTGCAGATATAGCTCAGTGAGTAATTTGCTTACCTGACATGCATGAGGCCCAGGGTTCAAACACCAGTTTCACCAAAAAGAATGGTTTCTTAGCAGGAGGAATTATATAATCATATTGCGGCCCTGGTTCCTGTAAACAAATGCCTACTTTAACGAGTCTATCCTGAGCTCATTCAATTTTGGGCCAGAGTCATATAGGGCAATTAAGTTGGTCTTCGTGTGTTTTACTTGGTGTAGTTCATTGGAAATATTTCTTTCAACTCCTGCCTGAGACAGTGTATTACAATCTATCCCTGAATTTCACTCAGCAGAGCCTTGGGTGACAGTAGTTCAACTGACTGAAATGGGGTCAGTCCCCTCAGGAGTTGGTTCCTCTGCATATCCTGCCTTCCTGATCTGCCAGTGGAGTGCACTGTTTCTGACTTTTTTTCAATGTATAATTGAATTTTTGTGCATTTCATATGTAACATCCTAATCACCTTTATACACCCTCCCCCATACATACTCCCTGTATTCCCTGCTGGATTCCATGAGTTCTGTCATATATGTTAAGGCCCATCGAGTCAAGTTTGTATACCCAGATATCCCTCAGTGCAAGAGTCATGCCTACTTCATTTGTTCCAGAAGATGAACAAAGATGCTCACAGAAGGTCTTTCCAACTAAAGGCTTTCCAAATAAAGATGCTCTTGTATAATAAAAAAAGTTGACTTTTATTTATAAATTTCTATTATGATTCCTCAAGGAACATTTTTCATTTGTATTTCATTTTGTCTTTTAACATAAGATGTGAGTAGGGTTATACAAATACAAGGTGGTTGCCAGTGCCGAGCTATAGCAAATATCTGAAATATCAGATTCCTGAGAGACAGAGGAAGGAAAGAAGGGAGAAGGGATTAGAGGAGAGAGAATTCTCCATAACTACTTCAGATTCTTCACTCTTTCCCCACAAACTCTAAAACATATCTGAACAATGGAGAACAGTCATTCAGTGTGAAGCGTGCTGGAGTACAGGGGCCAGCATATTCCTCTAGATCATTACTTTAGAAGAAGGTGGGCAGGAATAGGCTTAGTACTGTGGAATCAACTCTTTGCCATGTTCAGAATGTGAGTGTTGGTAAACTTTCAAAAGATAGGGCATTGGCTTTCTACCACATGGGCTGGATGGTGACTGCCCCTGGGATAGGCCATGGAGTTGTCCTAGGTGAATGCAAAGTGCACCATTTGGTTTTGGCTCACCAGGTCCTGACCAATCAAACTCCTGCTTTTGCCAAATCCAGGCTTAATGTCAGAATATTGAAGAACCCCGAACAAAGCCACTTCAGAATATAAAAAGGTGTGTGTGTGTGTGTGTGTGTGTGTGTGTGTGTGTGTGTAGAAAGGGATCTGAGACCTAATGTGGTGATTTAAACAAACTCCCCCTTATGCTAGAGCACCAGATGGTACCACAAAAATGAAGAAAGAAAACATGTTCAGGGCATTTATGTCGTGTGCCGCATGTGCTGTATTGGCCTACATTCAAATGATAAATATCACAATCATTTCAATTTATAGCTCTGTTTTAACTTTTTTGGTTAGTATATTAAAGATAAATGCCAATACATATCTTTTTTTTGATTTGGGGTAAAAATATTTTTTTAACTTTTACAAAAACTTTGAGAATTTTAGACATGCATATAAGGTGTTTTGTTCAAATCCACGCCCACTCCCACCCCTCCAACTCCTCCCATATCTGCCCATCATTTTTTCTTTTTCTCTTCTTTTTTTCTTCTTTCATTTATTTATTTTTATGGGTCTTTTGGGTACTCTAACATTTCCCCCTTCTGAAGAGGTAACCCTAAAATCTTTTAAAGATTAGATACAAGCTCCCAAATACTTTTGACATTTTTGGCCTTTGGAACAGAGCATGTTGCTAGCAGTCACAGGGACATTTTGACTTTTAGCCAAGAAACTGGCTACTTTTCTTTGGGGTCTTTTTACCCTAACTGCCTAGCTAATTCCTACCTCCTATTCTTATCACACCATCCTCTAAAGAGGTTACCCAAATTGCCAATAGGGAATAGGGACACAGACTGTTCTGGTTTCTTCCATGATGAACAGGGATGCAGAGTGAGGCAATTGGGGTACCCCTTCAGTGGGTCTATCCAAAAGACTCCCAAGTATAACTCTTATCTGTAGGGGAGAAAAAGGCAAGAGTAATTAGCATTACAAGTTCTAGACAGGGAACTAGAAAAAAGTCAGAACAGGACAATTTTCAAATGTTCATATGAGAGTCCACCGGAATTTCTTGACAAGGGCTTCCAAAAGCATCCTTCTATTGTGTTCTTCCTCATTTTTCTTTTGTCTTCCAAGGCTGGACTCTAAAGTGATGGATTCAGGATTTGCTTTCAGGTATTTTGAAAGTTGTTGGAGTAGTTAGAAAATGCCAATATATATCTTTTACATGTTTTTACATGTTTTATACATATAATTTTATAAAAATGTATAAATAATTTCCAAGAGAAAAAGAATTCAAGGGCAGTTCCAGACAAAATCCCAAATGAATACAAGTTGGCTGACTTCTTAAAGGTCTTACAGGTACTTAATGCTAGAACTGTAATTAGCCTACTATTACATGAAATAGACTTATAGGAAAAGGTAAATTATGTCAGCCATGCCCCCCAAAATGTTAAAATATTTTACATGAACATATTCCCTAATCTCCAACATGTTAAATAGTGACCCCATGTCCCTAAAATTATTCAAATTTATATGAAGTTATTCAAAGAATTAAACATTTCATTCCAAGTAATATATAAAAATTTCTAAGTCTCTGATGGCTTTAGGACACATTAGAGGCTCAAGTGCTCTCAGTTATGGATTACAATAAAATTCTAATTTCAGGATAACAGGTTTTCCAAACCTTTGGAAATTGATTTTAGAGTTTTTCTATTGCTAAGCGCTAAATGTGTCTTTCTACTCTCCCAGTACATACACTGGAATTCTAATCCCCAAAGGGACTGAGTTAAGATGCTGGGATGTTTGGAAATGATTAGATCATAAGGTCAAGAATGACACAAGAGCCCTGATTACACAAGGGCTAGAGAGCTCCTTGCCCTTCTGCCCCCTGAAGTTAAAGAAGTGGGACCTTGTGAAATGTCAAACCAGCTGAAGCCTTGACTTTGAACTGCACAGCTTCCAGGAGTGTAAGGAACACGTTTCTGTTTTAAAAGCCATGTAATCTATAGTATTCTTCTGTTATCAGCCTGAATGCACTAAGATATCTATTGGGGTTATATCAGGGAAAGAATAAAGAGGTCACTTTTTCTAGGTTTAATAATATACTTTCTTCTCCTTTGAATGAGATTTGGTCTGGTTATAAATAGATAGGTGTATCCAAATTAAGATATGGTATCAGGGAATGAGGATCTACATGGACGGCTGGCCACTGAAGGCTGAGATTTAGTTCTAGTCTTCAGAGTTAAGTCATTTGTGGTTTGGAAGGAGACGTATTATTTATCTATCCACAGAAAACTGACCTGTGCTCATAAGCATAAGCCAAACAAGCAAAGAAACAAAATATGTCTACCTGGCTATATCTCTCTTTTTTGATTCAACATCACTAGAGCAAATAGATTTTTATTTCTAGGAACATTCTGTGAGAACAGGATGGCCAGAAGAGAAGAATCTGTCTGTCATTGTCGCCCTGTAGTACCTTCTAGCAAGCAACCAGGATGAAAACAGCGTCTACAAACTCTACTGTTCTGAAGCTGGAATTCTGGATCCTTCCAGACATCTCTCTCATAGCTACCAACTGGAAGCCAGGACTTGATAGAGAAACTCTCATAGATACTTAAAAAGAGGTTCTCTCAAAACATGATGAAATAGAGACTGTAGGTAACATAACTTTTAGGTATCTCTACTCAGAATGAATGCTAGAATCAAGGCACTGTGCCCCAGCACTGGTAGTTTTTAAAATCCAGTCTTTTTACTGCTCTTTTGCGTGATTTAGTGCTTTCTGTAACATGTTTTTAACCCTTAGTGTTCTCAAGTGGACAGAGAAGGCTGTACCTCAGTCCCAGTCCCCAGCAAATGTTGGGGAAAAAAGAGGTATTTTTCCTTTCCCAACTCACAGAATGCTTACAAGCACTACGATAAGTGATTCCTCCCAAAGCATTCAAAGTTTTTAGTTTTATTTTGCTCTTATTTTTAAATAGTTTAGAAGGATGGAGAGATGTCTCAGTAGTTAAGAACACAGGGTGCTCTTCCAGAGGACCGGTGTCCAGTACCCAGCAACCACATGGTAGCTAACAACTGTTCATAACTCCAGTTCCAGAGGCTCTATGACCTTCATCTGGCCTCTGTGGGTATTGCACCACATGGATGCACTTACATACATGTGGGCAAAATACTCACATACATAAAAGAACAATAAATAAATAAATAAATAAATAAAATGGTGTTCAAAATATATACCTGAAGTCAGTTGTGAATATTACTATCATTCGGAATAACCATTTTTGATAGCAAAATTTGTAAAGCAATCATTTAAATACTAAGCATATTGACAAACCATAATGTATCATTTGGCTCAAAATATGCCTGTCACTAGGCTGTATTATCTACCCAGAGCTCCCTTAACACAAGGAAGGGTGGGGACTTTACTAGGAATGACTCATGGATATCCAGCTGGAAATTTCAATTAATAAAATGAATTTTGATGAGTAGCAGTACTTGTTTCAGAGAATTTTGAGGTTATATTAAGAAAAAAATCTAAATCTATTGGTCTAGCTCTATTCTTCAAATGTTTAAGGAATGTGTGCGAGACAGAGAAATCTATTAAAGTAATTTTAATCCAACTATTGTTCTGTACCTTGCTTTAACTTACAAAACACTCTCTTCCCTGAAGTTGTTAAAGGATCATGATGATGAGTATTGAAACATGTTATCCGAAAAAATCTGTCAGGAAACACACTACTCAAGTAATTATTGTTTTGAGGGAACAAATTTAATAACAGCAAGGTTAATAGGATTTTGGAACAAGTGTAAACTAAAATTCTTTCTGTAGACAATAGAATAGAATAGAACAGAACAGAACAGAACAGAATAGAATAGAATTCAACGTGTTTGAAGTTCAGTTTCTTTAGCTATAAATGGGAACACTACATGTTGGAAAGAGTCTGTAGCATCAACATAATGAGTGTTCAGTGTTGTTACCATTATAATTAATATCCATGGTTATTAACTAGCCCTTTAACAACAAAAATAATCTGAGTAAATTCTGCATAAATATGTTATTTGACAAATAGCAGGAAAATCTAAGTCTGGGCTGAAACTTCTGTGTTTGGAGGAAACTCTCCATGATTCTGATGCAAGTCTCTATCAGACATGACTGACCCAGATAATTTTAATCTTTTTCTTAGACAGGCATATGGGATATGATTTGATTATGGTGATCTGCTGCTAAAGAAACTTTCTCATGGCCAACAGTATTAGCATGGTCTAGCTCTCTATGGCTCGCATTTACCCATAACACAAGTTAAATGTCTGTGGTTCACAAAGGCAGAAGATAGAGCATGTTACATTGTACCTGGGTGCAATCTAGGTGCAATGAGTACTCTGTATGCAAAAGAGGGCTTATGAATATTCAGTAGTTCCATTGACAGAATCATAAAACTAGGGGAGGTCAGATTGCATTCTTTTCTCTCTGCCCCATCACCTCACCCTCTCCCACCATCAAATGAAGCTATCAGGTGTGAGAACAAGTGCAGATCTATTGAACTCATTAACATTACTGGGAAGAGTTAAGTATTAGCAAGTTCTACTCTAGAAGAAATATTTTTATTTAGCAATCATTTTTGAAGGTGTGTTCGAAAGAACACCCTAAAATATTAGATGCCTGGAAGGAATATTGTTGAAATAGTAGTGGAAATAGTAAGGTGTGGACATGAGTCTCTTTTCAAAATTCAAAAAAAGAAAAAAAATTGCTGCACCAGAAATAACTCTGTGTGAAGTGGATAAGTCTCTGACAAAGGGAAAAAAACCAAACCTGTTAGTGAGAGATATAAAAAATATCAGCTTCTACCTTATGTTGCCAAGGAGACTGTGTAAATAGACTTAAACAAAGAGAAGGAGCTGGCTGGCAGCAGGGCTAATGGGGGAAACTCTTCATTGTTTTGTGGCATGCTTCTTCTCAGAAGAGCAGGAAGAGGTGGCAGGCAGAGAGGGAGGAAAACAAGGATGGAGGTCTTTTTTCCAAAGCGAGCTATCTGAATTCCTGTAAGAGAAGTCTGGCAAAGAGGACCACCTTAAGAGGTAAACCACTGGAAATAAAAGACTTGATTAATGAAAGCCCCTGCACTTAGGCTAACTGTGTGAGAAAGGCTCATAGGGGAGCTTTTTCATTTAGACATTCTGTGTGTTTGCTTTGTACTTCCTGGGGAGAGCAGTGCCTGGAGTGGAGGGAGAGGGAAAGCACCTAAGTCCCAGCCTGACGGAGGAGGTCACGACGTCCCACTAGTAAGCCTCACACAGCTTTTATCTCTCCTTACTCCCTTGAACCTGTGTGTAAACCAACTACATATCCAACAATTGTTTCTCCACTATGTTCACTCACTCACTATGTACAGGCCATTACAGACAGATGCATTTCTGGCTCCTCAGGATGTTCACAATGTTTGATACAGATAAAAAATGCTCTTATTTTAAAGTTTAAGGAGACATTTGTGGTTTTACATCAGCATATGTGCAGTATGATTACAAATGTATAAAACTTCAGAGCCAATAATAAATAGTTCATGGGCATTAATAGTGCATAAAGTATGAATTATTCTTTTATCTTTTTAAATTTTCTCCAAATTTTTCTATAATGTGGCTGTATGAATTTATTCATGACAATATTCTATAGTTTATTAATATGAATCTGATTTCAGATCTTTGATTTGCAGCTTATTCTCCTAAATTTGAAATGACTGTGTTTGGTAAAGCCCATTTATGAAACAGTTCCTTCTACACTTGCAAGATTGTTTGCAGTTTTTTTTTTTTCAATGAACAATATTCTTTGAATGTTTCTTTTCAGACCTGTCATCATAGAAGTTACTTAATCTGAAAGGAGATAAAGCAAGATTACAAATCTGTTCTTATTTCTTTGGATTCTTTCCATTACACAGAAGGTGAATGTGAGAATTGGTAGTTACACATTAAAAGGAATAATAGCACTTTTGAATACCTAAATCATCAGTGGATGAAAAATAGAAACAAGATTGGGGTCTTAAGTCATTCCCCTGCATTGTGAGGTCAAAAGCAATGGCACGCTTCATAAGGAGGATGCCAAAAGCTTAGTGCTCAAAGCTGGCATGCTGAATTAATCACATACCCTTTTTCTATCAAACTGCTCCCAACCTGAGTTGTTAAACATGCTTTTTTTGTGTGAGCTGTTATAATCCAACATCAAGCAGACAACTCTTTCAAAAAAAGTCATCAGACAACACGAAGCTAAGTGCCTCCAGTGTTATCCTCGTCAACGCTTGAACATATCTTATAGAAACAGTTTAAAAATTATTTGCTTTTTGTTTTAAATTTCCTTCCAGAAAATTATCAGTTTGAACTTACATTATATACTGCAAGATATTTCCACACTAACACTGCCTCGTTGGCCCAAATAATTGGTACATTATCAGAAATATCGAACACTCTAGAAACCAACTTCTGTCAACATATTGGTTCTTGTTCATTTGCACAATTGGGAAGCTCGTCATGATGTTGTTGATCTCTTCCTTTGAGAGCTCAAAATGGGCAACTGTAATTTTACATATGTTAATGAGGAAGCAATTAGATCAGGGTGAACATTTGGGCTGATGTACATGAGGCCCTATTTAATTATAAGAACAGTATGGGGTGGAGCCCAGGCATTGATTCTTCTATGCTTTCCTTCTTTCCATTTTTTTTTCTGTCTTTACGTGCCTAAATCTCCCTTCCTCTCTTCCTTTTCTTTCCCTTCCTTTCCTTCTTCATAAACGATAGACCTTTACTTAGCTGCAACTTCTTTATGGCTCAACTTAAGAATTCTTTCCTCCTGGTTGTTGGTTAACATCTGCAAATGTGAGAGAATTTCAGCATGATAAACAACAAGGAATTTGAAATAAACCTCTCCCCCCACCTCCATGGTGGAAATGATGATATCCTCACCATCTGCCTGCTCACAGGCTGGGAGTGGGCAGAGAACCAGCTGGAGATGTAGTCCAGGGAAGGGATCCAGAGCTGCAGTTTCAGGGCGGTCCTAGAAGCTCTTGATGTTCCTCAGCTATTGGACATTTCTAGGCATGTCCATTCAAAGGGAAAGTGCTTTCAGTCTGTATTTTTTTAAAGATCTGTACTATGAAAGGGAGACAATGCCGCATAAGGGAAGGAATTCTAAGTCCAGTCAGGGCATTTTGGAGAGTTTAGGGTCCTCTTGTAGGATCCTGATTCCGTAAGTCTACCATCTGAATTTGGTTTTCTCATTTGTAAAGTTAAGCAAGTGAGGGTCTCAAGCTTTAGAATTCCAGGGCTCTCCTATGGAAAACATATGCATAACTAAGAGAAGAATGGAAAGAGTGAGTATAGTGATATTTCCTCTGCTTTGGCTGGAAAACTATGCTGGGACTGGAATACAATTACATCTATAGTATTTCAGGCAGGACCTAATTGAAAAGGAAACAAGTGCTATAGATTCTCCATCAATGAGTTCAGAAAATGTGAGCCTGAGCAGGGAGCACATCAGCCCAAAAGGAGGCAAAGATTCCATCTCATGCCTTCTCTGGAACTACCTCTTGTCCATTTATGTATCTAACTGAAATAGGGCCATGCTACGGTGACTCCAGCTTGCAAAGTAGAAGACCATCACTTACTGGCCCTAGAGGTATGCCTGGAGCTGTACTTGAATGCCAAAATCCAGCAGAACCAAAGCCACCTCCAATGGATAGAGGCATGCCATTATCTGCAGGAAAAGCTGTCCTTTAATACTGCAAGTTAGTTCTAAAACCCTAAGATATACATCACTTATCTTAACTCTTAAATGAGCATCCAGTGACATTAGTCCCTCTAACTCTGACCGAATATCATGCAACACAGTCTATAGATGCTTCAAATTGTGTATGAGGAAGGATTTGCTGGGACTATATTCTTATTTGTCAAGGGAGATGTCTGACTTCTAAGGAAGTCACTCTAATACATTTTAAAACTGAGACTTGTTGGCCAAGATACATGTTCATGAATTTAAAAATGCATGCTAGCCATGATATGACCCTGTATACATGCATCCATTCCTAGGTCAGAAATTCCAGGATGTATATAAATGGTCATCTTTTCCATTGCTCTACAACACAGCTAATTAGAATTCCTGATCACCTTTTCTGTGGGATATACTTGGCATTCTTATTTTATATTAAATTAGTTGTTCCCTTTAGAGCACATTGCTGCTTTGTGAGGTTTTGATTCTTATTTTATTTGCTATTATTTTTTAATATTTTAGTTTATTTTATGTGTGTGAGCATCTTTCCTGCATTTACATAAATGTGCCTTTATGGTGCAATGCCTGCAGAGGTCAGAAGAGGAAATCAGATTCTCCTGGAACTGTAGTTATAGATAGTTGTTAGTCATTGTGTGAGTGCTGGGGACTGAACCCAGGTCCTCTGCAAGAGCATTCAGTGCTCTTAACCTCTGAGCCATCTCTCCAGTCTCCTGTGAGCTTTTCAGGAGTCTCTCTTTCTCCCTCCCTCCTTCCCTCCTCCCCTCCCTCCCTCTCCACTTCTGCTGTTTGTCTTTTGCCTTTCAAGTTACTCAATACTTCCTAGTGCTGGGTAAGGCAGTATAACATGTACATAAAAGTCTGCAGAAAAGCCTAAAATCCTAACCTCAGACTTTGAGTTGGGCTTTGCCCAGAATATCTGGAGACCAAAGGCACTTCCTGTATCCATGAGGATGGGATTCTGGGACTAGTTCTACAATCTGTCACTTGGGAAAGCATTTTGCTGTCTCAGGCAGCCTTTCTCTCAAAGCAGCTTATTGGAGTAGGGTGGGTGGAAGAGACTCCTACTGCCAAATTTAGAACAGTAGGTGAGATGAGTTCATCAGCAAATCCAGCCTTGGGATCTCTTCAGTATCACATGTCAAAATATAGGACCAAGGCCACCAAGCAAAATAAAATAAAATGAATAGTTACCTATTTATTTATCATCTACCTTTTCTTGTCCATACACACACACACACACACACACACACACACACACACAGAGAGAGATATATGGACAAGATATACATGTATATCTATGGATAAGATTGGATTATATATTATATATGGCTATATATAATTCTCAAAAAGATTCTAATTACACAGTCTACAAGATGAAAATTAATTCTAGATTTTAAATGGATTCACTCTTTTCATTCTAAATGGACTCAGCTCTACTCTAGTACAACTTGATGCATCAGCACATGTCCATGTATTTCAGAAACCTATCTCCACATGACAGAGGGAGATGTCTTTAAAGCAAGTTCTCCATTGTCTTCTCAGAAACAGATGGCAACATTAGATTCACTATGTCCTATTCACTTGCTATCAGTTACTAGTAGAAAATCAGATGGGCCCAATTTGAGGAAACTTGACATGATAAAGAACCTTTCCCCCAAATCAATGATGGCTATTGAAATGAGCTCTCCACCCTCTTTCTCTGGCCCATTCCTCTTCATCTCACTCTCCTCACAGACAACCTAGTTTGTGGTAGGAACATCATCAGTGAAGTCCCAGAGGAAGGAAATGATCACTGACACAGCCACTATTTCCAAAAGCACATCAGATCACGGCAAAACACATTATGTCAACACTCCCCCTGCAACAAACTGATTTTCACTGGAGTTAATTAAAGCAATTAATTCCCTTCCTTTACAAAGCAAGGCCACTACATAAATAGAAAATTTTCCAATCCATACCCATAAAGGAGGGTGATTTCCTCAGCACTGTTCTCAGTGTGTCAAAGGACCTAATGGAACTAAAGTGTCCTTTTTCCTTTGGATGCCTTGTTCAAAATTCCCCACCAGATTTTTACTGCCTTGTTTTGCTGCCTGTTGGGGTGGCAGAACCACATCCTCACATCCTCACACAGACACAGGACTCCAAAGTTGTTAGTATTTCTCACAGTAAAGATGGATGTTGTTCAACTACAATTCAACAGCAGGAGCAGAACAGCACAGGAAGAGGAGGGCAGTGCCTACCCTGACAGGCACTCTCACGCTCTCCAACAATTTACTAGTGTGGGGGATGCTGACAATAATTAGGCAAACAGAATGCCAAACAATTGTGAGAAAAGCTGTCAAACATTTTGTGTTATTATCCTGTGCACAGGCCTGTGATTTATCATCATAGAAAAAGCAAATTAAGAGAAAAATCTCTAAACAGTGACATTTTGTTCAAATTACAGCCCTTGGCTTCTCTGACTGCCTGCAGACTGACATCTCCAATGCCAGCTGTAACATTCAACAATTTGTTCCCTCATTAAGCGGGCATGTCTGGGATGGGGTCTAGCTATGGTCGGCAGCTGCTGGAGTGCTAAGAGCAAAGTGCTTCTCAAGGCATGGGAAGCCACATGCCTTCAGATATCAAAGTGAAATGAAGAAACTGACACACTGTTTTCTCAGACTGTCAGGGTTACATTAGCTCTAAATAGATCTTTTGCATACAATCTTACTTGCTGTCCCTCCTATCTGGAAGGAGCCAAAAACCAGGACACCTCCTTCCAGATATCTTCTAGACATAACATGAAGCTGTACCCAAGAAATGGCAACAATATGGTTGCCTAAACAAAACTTGCATAATGACAGCACCAGTTGACATGACAATGTGGATGAAGGGAAATTTCACAGAGGCAAGACAAGTTCCCCAACAGGTTATCAATCCCAAATGGTCATCCCTAAACACATGTACATATGAGCAAAACTGAATGGACTCAGCAGGTTTTATATATATATATATATATATATTTATAATTGCAGGATATGTGTGTAACAGTCATAATTAAAGAAGAGGTCATGAATTTGAGAGGGATTGGGGGCTGGACATGGGAGGAAAGGAGCTGGAAGGGGGAGAAAGAGGGTAGAAATGGTATAAATACAGTAATCATTTATGAAATTCTCAAAAAAAAAGAAATTAAAATTTTAAAAAGACTAGGGTCTTCACTATTTCCAACAAACTCACAACATAGAGAGTCTTTCAACAGTGGGAAGCTCTCTCCTCTGCCTAGGGCCTTACTGAACAATCCTTACCATCACATTTTCAGGATACTTGCCTACTGATTCTTTGCTGTTTTTTTATCTTTATAACTCAAAAAGAACCTTTCTATCTTAGGAAATTCTTTAGTCAAGGTTTGCATAGTATCACTGTCCTAGTTTGTTTCTCCATTGCTGTGACAAAACACTCTGACCACTACCAACTTGGGGAGGAAAGGGTTTATTCAGTTTACCTCTCCCAGATCACAGTTCGTCATTGAGGGAGCCCAAAGTAGGAACTCAGGGGAGGAAACTGGAGGCAGGAGCTGGAGCACAGGCCATGGAGGAACTCTGCTTACTGGCCTTCTTATGCAACACAGGCCCACTGGCCCAGGGGGTGGCACCACCCACAGTGGGCTGGGCCCTCCCACATCACTCAACAATCAAGAAAATGCCCTTCAGACATGGCCACAGGCCAGTTCTATGAAGGTAATTCCCCAATTGAGGCTCCCTCAACCCAGGTTTGTCAAGTTGACACTAAAACTATCCAGCACAATCACACCAACATAGAAAATAAATCCTTATTTTTCTTAATTTTAAAAACAGCCGAGTCCTTTTAACCCAAAATTGGGAAATCATTTGGGCTAGTATATAGAGAAATTGAGTCTTATTTTCCCCCCTTGAACCCATACCATACTCTGTGAAACTTTTCACAAGGCATGGAATACTTCTGTGCTTTATGTTGGCTGCCCAAGGGCCTCTCATCATTTAAGTTCAATTGAATCGCACTTAGAATATATTCTAGCCATCTTTCTTATATTCTATGTTTTATTGCTAAGACAGTCAAAAGTGTGTTTAATTTAGTTGAACTACATTTTTAACACTTTATATTTAAACATTAATTACAACCCTACCTGACCAACATTATTTGTATTTTGACATCAGCAGTGACTCATTTTCTTAACCCAGGAGATGAATCCTCCCTCCCTTTCTTTCTCTTTCATTTTTCTACACAGATAAATGCTAACCTAACTTTGATAAGCTGTATTTCAAGAACAAACCAGAAAGGGGACCAAGTAATGGGTACCCAGAGCTCAGTGTAGACTTTTATTTACTATGGATAAACAATTTAAAGGTCTACAGCTGATGTAAGGCCTGTGCTCTCAACTTGGATCATTTTCGTTGGCCTTTTGACAAAAGTTTAGCACCATTTTTTTTTCCCCAGGAGCTTACACTAAGCTGTGCAGAAGCAAAAGTTTCAACCATAAAGATCCAAATAAATGAATTTTTTTGAGATATTTCCTATCTTACCAGAGTTGATGAATTGAATTCAAAGACATTTAAATCAAAGTTATAATCACAGTCACTGAAGAA
>NW_008340854.1:385757-386663 GCF_000622305.1 Nannospalax galili
AAAAAAAGAAATTAAAATTTTAAAAAGACTAGGGTCTTCACTATTTCCAACAAACTCACAACATAGAGAGTCTTTCAACAGTGGGAAGCTCTCTCCTCTGCCTAGGGCCTTACTGAACAATCCTTACCATCACATTTTCAGGATACTTGCCTACTGATTCTTTGCTGTTTTTTTATCTTTATAACTCAAAAAGAACCTTTCTATCTTAGGAAATTCTTTAGTCAAGGTTTGCATAGTATCACTGTCCTAGTTTGTTTCTCCATTGCTGTGACAAAACACTCTGACCACTACCAACTTGGGGAGGAAAGGGTTTATTCAGTTTACCTCTCCCAGATCACAGTTCGTCATTGAGGGAGCCCAAAGTAGGAACTCAGGGGAGGAAACTGGAGGCAGGAGCTGGAGCACAGGCCATGGAGGAACTCTGCTTACTGGCCTTCTTATGCAACACAGGCCCACTGGCCCAGGGGGTGGCACCACCCACAGTGGGCTGGGCCCTCCCACATCACTCAACAATCAAGAAAATGCCCTTCAGACATGGCCACAGGCCAGTTCTATGAAGGTAATTCCCCAATTGAGGCTCCCTCAACCCAGGTTTGTCAAGTTGACACTAAAGCTATCCAGCACACTCAGTAATAAAATAAATTCAGGAAGTAGCTTATTTTAGCAATTATAATTTGATTTATAATTTTTATATTCAGGACATCAGTTTTGGAAAGGGACTGGTGCAAATTTGAATAGTGTAAAGAAAACAAGGATTTTCATGTATAAATAAAAAATAAAGCCGGGCGTGGTGGCGCACGCCTTTAATCCCAGCACTTGGGAGAGGCAGAGGCAGTCAGATCTTTGTGAGTTTGAGGCCAGCTTGGTCTACATAGTGAGTTCCAGGACAGCTGGGGCTGCAGGGAG
>NW_008340854.1:386790-412342 GCF_000622305.1 Nannospalax galili
GGGTACCCAGAGCTCAGTGTAGACTTTTATTTACTATGGATAAACAATTTAAAGGTCTACAGCTGATGTAAGGCCTGTGCTCTCAACTTGGATCATTTTCGTTGGCCTTTTGACAAAAGTTTAGCACCATTTTTTTTCCCCAGGAGCTTACACTAAGCTGTGCAGAAGCAAAAGTTTCAACCATAAAGATCCAAATAAATGAATTTTTTTGAGATATTTCCTATCTTACCAGAGTTGATGAATTGAATTCAAAGACATTTAAATCAAAGTTATAATCACAGTCACTGAAGAAGAGGTAAGGCAAAGTCAAGTTGCAATACATGAGAGGATTAGCTGATACTTGGAGTTCTTGTCAACGCTGCTTGTGACATGTTCTGTGGAACTATTGGTCTTTATTTGTCAGATAAGACTGCATTGATATATTAAATATATATGGGTACATATATGTACATATGCATGTATATTATATGCACATATAATTTAGATCATGTAACCATGATTTCTGAAACAAAGTGGTTCCTTTTGTATATCTGGACTCTTTGAGGCAAGAAAGAAAAGCATGCTATTCTCTTTCATACCTAGTCAAGCTTGGACATGTGGCAGTGTGGCAAAATGCAGTTTCATTCATGAGCCTTTCATCTTATTTACAGCCATAAACTAAAAGGGCTGGAAATACTCAAAGTAGCTTAGCTCAGAATGCAGTTTGGTTATGAAACAGGAATGGAGAGAAATGGAAAGCACCCACCAGTCTGTCTAAACAGTCTAAATCTGTTGACTGTGTTAAGAAGGGAATGGACGCAGGTCAAAAAGGCCCTTGTTTTGGAAAATCTTGGCTGTAAGGACATTCTATTACACTAAACTGAAAGTCAGTCAGGGGTGTGCTTGCTGGATGTGTGGACATCAATTACTCACAAAACCTTGTGGAATGTCTTCCATAAGAAACAGAGAAACCCGGGGTGTAAGCATTCTGTACACATATTAAACATCTTGTGCTTGCAGAAGCAATCTTTTTGGGGGGTGCTTTCAGGTGCTATTTATTGGTTATTTTCCAACTTGGCTGAAAAGGTTTATCCTTTGTACTAAGCAGATACATCAGTCTAACAGAATATATTAGAAAGTGCTCATTTGGGATTTTGATGGGCTTCTATGGGGATTGAAATGCTTAGCATATGATGGAAGTTTTTAGGTGTTTGGGTGATTTCAAGCCAAACTTTTCACTTGGCTGACTTGATCCCCTCCTCTCAGAAACTTAGGTAATGCTAGTTTTAGACAGAGTCTGGTACACCCTGAAAATGAGGCAGCTCTGAGTCATTCAGAAGAGGAAGAGCCCATGGTCTGGATGCCAAGCTACTCTGCATTTGTGTGCAGGTGTCAATGTGCAGAAATTATTTGAAGAGGAAACTATGTCAGTGGGCACTGAATGATGGTGCAGTTCAGCCTTTGCAAGGCAGTTTTAAATCAGGGCAAACACTTTCCTTCTCAAGTCTTCTTCATAAGACAAAGAAAAAATAATGATAAGAGGAATGTAGAATGAGAATTTTGCAAAGGCAACTAAAGGCTTTAACAGAAACTTATAATTTATGCTTTTATAATTTTCTCTTATGTAGTTTCCATTCAATGATTGCTCCACAAACAAACCTTAAGCTCTTTAAAGACAAGAGATGTTCCTTTTTTGGTCCACTACTCTGTTCCCACCATTTATTGCAGCTCTTGGTTTACTGAAATAAAAAAGTTATTAAGTAACGGTTTCTTTTTTCAGATGAAAAAGATGTATGAATTCTTTTATCTAGGTATTACAATGGACAAAGCCAGTAGTGGATTAAAGATGGTCTTGGATCCTTCTGGAATGCTAGCAATGTCTGTCTTGAATATCAGAGGGGTAAAGCCTCAACATTTCTAGTATGTTTTATTCTATTTGCTTATAGACTGTTTTAAACATAATATAGACGTTAACTCTATGTTTATAAGAACAAATGCATTGGCGTTTGCTTTTCATTTAAGAAATATTTCTTTAACTACTAATTATCTTAGGAAGTACTCTTGATTTATAGTGACTATGACAAGGGATGCAGAGAACTTTCACTTTAGTGACATATATTATATATATATATATATATATATGTGTGTGTGTGTGTGTGTGTGTGATTTAAAGTATGAATACTCAGGAAACAGTGTCAAAAGTGTAGAAGACTGGGGTGTCAGTGGACATCCTCAGGATGACTGAAGTCATTGTTCATGATTTGTGAGTTGATACATAAGAAAGTTATTTTATCTTTCTAAGACTCAGTGTTATCTTCAGAATACATAACACGTAGGGTTGATATGAATACTAAATGGAATAACTCTATGCATCAATAGCACCATAAATGACATGTAATGGCAGAAAGATATTCATCTGCTGTAGAAGCTGTTGTTATTCAGCATAGAGCATATATCCCATCAAGACCATTCATCACAATGTTCCTTAGAAGTGATCAGTATTGTTTTGCAGTAAGAAAATGGGAGCTTAGATGGGGAGAAGATGTCTTTCAGTGTGTGTGTGGGAATAAAGGAGGATTACATTTCTCCTTTCCCTGAGAGTTAGATATAGGCATATGACTTGCGTTGCTAATGAAACATAAGTGATGGTAGCATATATTATTTCTAGATGGAAGCTTTTAAAAGTCATCTTTTTTCCCTGGGCCACCACAATCAGTGATATTTCAGAGGATGATTGTCCAGTAACCTGTGTTTTTGAGTGGGGACAATGTATAGCAGAACCCCCACCTCGTGATGATGGACATGCAGCACAAGCAAAAAATAGTTCTTCATTGCTTTAAGCCATTGGGGATATTACAGTTGTCTTTACTGAAGCATGGCCTGACTTGGAAAACTACTAAGATCTAGTATTGAAACTCAGGTCTTAACCATATTGCAGACAGTGCTTTAGTTCTACCTTTCAAACATCCTCACTGCTTACTAGAAATGAAATCCAAGTGAATGCATCCTTTCTTCAGGAGAAAATTGAATCCTCTTTTGCTCTTATTCCTGATTTGAAAGAAATATGAAACAGTGAACAAAGGGCAAGGGAAAGGTAGCTGAAAAGTAGGAAAGAGGTGGTCAGATAATAGAACGGATTGAAAAGACCTCTTAGGTTTGAAGAAACTCTTGATTGCCTACAGGTTCATGACCTGAAGACTACATGGAATAGCAGTTCCGAAACTACAAAAAGCAATTTTTAAATGATTTTATGTGATGTTCTTTAGAACCAAATATAGTGATTCATTTTCCACATGGCATTCTGGGCTGCTACTAAGATAGTGAGAAAAGATTAATTTTTATTTACAGCATGACTCTCCTTATGTATTACTGGAAACAGGATTTAAGGGTATGACATTTCTATATTGTGCAATTCTTTGTGGAGGGAAGTCCTGGCCCCACCCCCAATTTACTAGAACCCAAAGACAAGGCATTGAAAGAACCATAGTGAAAATATTTCAAGGCCAGATCCTATTAATTTATTCAATTTGACCCACTTAACATCAAAGGGCCAAATTAATTTCCCAAGAGGAACATTCTATCGAGTCATGCTCACCACCCTCTTCAGCTATGAGAGGATACAGAATTTCAAATGCATGTGGTTTCATATCTTCTCCCAGACGTCTGAGTTTAAATATTTTCTAGAATCCAGTACACACAGTTTGTGTCAAAATGTTGAAATAACTGTGCATTTAAAAGATTGCTATAAGGAGGTTTTTCTGGGCCACCATATGCAGGGGTTTCTTTTTTTCTAAACTGTAGAACTGAATTCTCAGGCTTCCTACTCTCCACTTTGCTAGCCCAGTATGTGCAACTACACCCAGGGGACAGCCATTTTCACAAAGGTTCAAGTTCTCATTTTTTCTCACCAACTTTATCACCCTGGAGTCTCTACTCTCAGGCCAACAGGATGTCTATAAGGAAGTGCTACTTCTTATATTCTTTGATCATTAAGGTTGTAGTGAAGACCTTGAGCTTCAGGGAGAAACAAGAGGCACTATTTTGAGATGCTGAAAAACAGTCTGCCTGCTGCTTCTGGACACTGCAGGTTGACATGGCTATGGAGAATGGTACACAGTGGTACCTGCTATTTTGTCTTCTACCACTTTCTAGGACAGAATTTCTCTAGGGAAAAGTTAGGAAAGCTACACTGGCCGATTGAGAACTCTCTATGTACTAAATCTTGGACTACTCACAGACTCATGTGCATATTGTGCTACACTGTTGTTCTTGGATCATCGCACACTTTCTCCTTATCAGGCTAATGCCATTGATTAAACTGCAGGCTAATGCCTGTGGACCGCAGTTTCCCATGTCATTGAGCAGAGCCGAATCACCCACGAGAGCTGTGAATGAAACTGATCCTCTCCTTCTATCCTCACCGATTTGAGGATTTGGGTTGGTTACTAGGGCTGGCTATCAGCAAATAGCTTGAACTGGTATGATAAAAGATAAAGTGCTGGCTAATTTATTTCCCATAGAAATGAATGAGGTACAGCAAAGGGTGGAAGGTGTCAAGAAACTTTGTGAATCTCAGGTCATTATTTTTTCTGGCCAAAAATGGTAGGCAAAAGTTCAAATATAGCAGGAAAAATCAGGTCTTTGCACCAACGTTAATAGTGAAACACTTTCATTAACTGGAGGGCGAAGCAGGAAAATGAATAAAAAGAGCACTGCAGCATATTAGCAAGGTCACAGACAAAGATGAAGGGACAAAGATGACTTAAGGTTGGGTTGCCTACAACAGTCTTGTGTATTAAATTAACTGCTGTCCCATAAGTAGCAAGGATTAAAGGATTGAGACATGGAAGATATATGAACTTACAGATTGGAAATATTCATAGCATCATCTCAGTAAGTAGGCTTATAACATAAATAACCATGTTCTTTATTAATATTTTCTTATTATTTATTATTTTGTCCTCCTTCTTCTTGACTACTGTAGTTGCCTCTAAGAACACCAGTCCTGAGAAAAGACATTGATTGCTTCTTATACATATGCAATTGCTTACCTGCCCCCTCTCAGCTGTGAGCAAAAGCAGAAAACATATATTAACTATTTACCCCAGCAGCTATTGCAGTGGTATCTGTTATGGAGGATGCATTCAGCAACTATTTGTTAAATGAATGAATGAATGAATGAATGAATAAGGAAAAACACAGAATATGTAACTTTTAGGACCTGCTATGAGAGGACAAGGGTGGGGTATACAAAGTAGATATTTAATTTTTATATTTTGAATTCTTTTTTAAAAATAATTTATTGAGAATTTCATTTCATACAGAGATATAAGCATATAAGGTGTTTTGATCAAATCCATGCCCACTCCCTCCCCTCCAAGACCTCCCATATCTCCCCATCATTTTTTTCTGATAATTTCATGTACTCTGTTTTTTTCTTTTTGGGGGAGGGGGCTTTTTGCTACACTAACCTTGCCCCCTCTGAAGAGGTAGCCCTAAAATCAATCTTTTAAGGATTAGATAAGAGCTCCCAAGTACTTTCAACATCTTTGGCCTTTGTAAAGGACTATGTTGCTAAGAGGCCCTAGGACATTTTGATGTTCAGCCAAGAAGCTGGCTACTTTTCTTTGGGGTCTTTTTACACTCACTGCCTAGCCAATTCCTACCTCTTATTCTTATCACGCTATCCTCTGAAGAGGTTATCCAGCTTGTGGGTGGGGAATTGGGACTCAGACCACTCTCTCTTCTTCCGTGCTGAACAGGGAGTGGCGGAAAAGAAAGTCCTTGACTGGTGAATAGGACATGTCAAGGAGAAGTAAAGGCAAGAGTAATTAGCATTACGAGTTCCAGACAGGGGACTAGAAAAAAGTCAGAACAGGGCAAATTTCATTGTTCATATGAGAGTCCATTGGAATTTCTCGATGGGAACTTCCAAAAACATGCCTCTCTTGGGTTCCTCCTCATTTTTTCTTTTGTCTGCCAAGGCTAGACTCAAGAATGATGGATTTAGAATTTGTTTTTAGGCATTTTGATAGCTGTTGGAGTGGTTAGAATACCACTCCTTGGCATATACCCAAAGGACTCATCCTATTATAGAGACACTTGTACAACCATGTTTGTTGCTGCTCTTTTTGCAATAGCTAAGAGATGGAAGCAGCCTAAGTGTCCCTTAACTGGTGAATGGTTAGCAAAAATGTGGTATATTTATACAATGGAGTTCTATTCAGCAGTAAAGAAAGATGAAATAGTGAAATTTTGCAGGTAAATGGATGGATCTAGAAAATGTTATACTAAGCAAAGTCACAAGGACTCAGAAAAATAAAAGACATATGTTCTTCCTCATTTGTGGATCCTAGCACCAAATCCCTTTAAATTCTATGTCCTTTTAATAAGACGATACTGTACAGCAGTCTCTTCTGCATGAAATAACTACCATCAACACAACTTCAGCGGTGCCTGATGGCTAAACATTGTCACAATTGGGCATATTTTGAATTCTTATATCTCAACAAGGAAGCTTTCATCTTTCCATGTTTTAGGAAGAGACACTGCATCAATTAGTTTCATGTGTGCTGGACACACAGTCACCTATTTTTACAGCAATTTCCTCCTCTGACAGAAGGGCTTACCCTGTATTTCCTTATAAGTCTACTGAGTCAGTGGGATGAAATGAAGAAAATCTAATAGTGACAGTTTGCTTTCTGTGGAAAATGTATCTCTTCTTCAATAGGATGGGAATGAAGAAGGAAGCCCAGTTATTGAACTAGGATGAGCATTTCATGTATGCTATCACATTATTTCTGAAAATAAATCTCTGATGCTGGCATTATGATTCTTCTGATCAAATGAATAAGCAAAAGTTAGAAGAGAGGAAATGGTTTTATCCAAAATGGAGAGCTAGGATTCAAACTCCATTCCATAACATCACAGGGATCCTTTCTTTTTCCTGTCATGGGCCTTTGAGAGTTGTCCAAGGACTACCTATATTTGAAATATTTAGAACGGGTGTCAAAGATTAAAGCTCCTAGGTCCTGCCCTGGACCCACTAAAGTGGAATTCCTAGAATCTCCATTTATAATAATCTAGTAAGTGGTTCTAATGCAAACCAAAGTTCAAGAAGCCCTGGGCCACATCCAGCTACCTCTGAATGTACGACTTGGGGCAAGACGTTTGTCCTGTACTTGCATAAATGACAGTAGAAGCCAGATGATTAATAAATGGAATAATCATCCCATTTGCAGTTCATAACACAGGGAATGCCTTGGTGGCCCCCATTAACATGAATAGGAGTCATGTGGCTAATTCTCCAGTGTCCATGCTGCCAAGTATTCCCTTTAGAACCAGGAAAAGCTATATTTAATCAAACCATCTGGATTCCTATGCGCACGCATAAGGGCAGAAAATAGGTCACAGTTGGTAAGCTACTTTCTGGGAATTGTTGCATTGTATCAGCAAAATCTAAAGTCCTGAAAGGGTTCTTGACCTCTTGCCCCTTTCAGTGAGTGACAGTCCAAGGATTAGAAGAGGTCAGGGAAGGCCCAAAATTTAAGAAAAAGAATTGCAGTGCCAAGGATAAACATGAATCAATTCATATTCAAAAGTGTGGAATGATGTAATTAAAGCCTATTAATTTCCCAAATAACATATTTCTATTTAAAAGCAACCTCATTTGCAGCCTGGAAAGCAGCATTGAAAGAACACAATTCAGAGGGTGTAAAAACTCCAAATATGAATTCATGATGAACAACAGGTATACAGCCTCCGTGTTCCTATAAATACTGCTAAGATGGTAAGTCTATGAGGCTCAGAGAAGTCAGGTGCTGCACTGTTAACAAACCAAAAAAAGTAGTGAATGTTCATAAAGCTATGACAACTCACTTTTCTTATTGACTAAGAACTTCATTTAGTCCACCAATTCTAGGCTTTCATTATAAAACTGCTTGATGAATTCTAAGGCTAAAAGAGAATTTATCAGGTTTAGTCTGGGTGTGGATCACAGTGAGATCTTCTAGAAGAAAGTCACTGAGTATAAATGACCATGAAGTCTCAGCAATAAGTTGGGCTCTTTTCTCAATTGCATTTATACATTGTCACTCTCTGTGGTGGTTTGAATGAGCATGCCCCCCCACAGGCTCCAGGTATTTGCATACTTAGTCTAATTGGTGGCACTGTTTACAGAGTAAGGGGGTGAAGCTGGGGGGAGCATGTCACTGGGGGCCAGCTTTGAGAGCTCATAGCCACATTCCATGCCCAGTCTCTCTGCTCCCTCCATCTGGTGGAGTATGTGAGCTCTCTGCTTTCTGCTCTGGGTCCCTCCTGCCATGCCTCCCCTGTCATGATGGATTCTTAGGCCTCTGAAACCCCTAACCCAATAAACTCTTCTTTACCTGCCTTGAGCATGGTGTTCTATTACAGCAATAAAAACGTAACTCCCATTACTCTATCACCTCCCGTCATTTCCAAATTTGCTCATTATATAAAGAATAACATAAATTTTAGGATTAACTAAAAGTAAGTAAAAGCAAAACTAGGCTTCTAGGCCAATACTGAAGGGTAGTTGAAACTGTGCTGTAAGACTTTCCACACACAGTCAGGGAAAAAGTCACAGAATGTGGCCATCTATGACAAATGTGAATCTTGAAGAAATTATTTAACTGTGTGGTGAGGGAAGTGGAGATCTGTATGTGTATTTACACGACTATCTTGATCACTGGACCTAAAAGCTCATTAACAGACTTTTGCAAGAGATTAATAAGGCATATATACACATGAACTGGCTTCCATTTCTGAAATAGGAAACCCAGATATACACATTATTATTATTATTTTCATTTAAAAAATTAATTGCAAATAGTATGTAAACTAGCTCAATAAGCATTAATGACTAGAAGCTTAGAGTCCCTATCATAAAAGAGCAGCAAATACTACAAATAGATGCTAGCTCATCAGAAGGGCCTTTTGTAATGGATAAGAGTGGAGGCTGTACCATCCGTCTCCTCACTGCCTGTTCTTTTACATAGGATTAAATTGAAGCTCTATGTTGACACAAAATTATAAAAATACAGTTAACCGTTTCCCACAATCCTTTGATACGCTATGAAAATATAACTTTCTTTTTTTACTAGTGGAAGTGCATCAAAGTTGAAGCATTTACTTAATACTAAGGTTAACCAAAACAGTATTAAAATAATTTATAAGTGGTTAAACTGTTGAATTTGACCTTATTTTAAATGAAAAATAACAATTATATACTCACATTTTATAATTAAAGTGCTTCAAAACTTAGTTAGACCTATCGCACTATAGTTTTTGTTTTCCTGAAATAAGCAATATAGTATATACAAACAAGAGATCTGTATAAACCATTGTAGTCATCACTGATTATGACCATGAGGTAACTACAGGAAAGAGAGACTATGAGACTGAAGTCATTATTTTCTGATTAAGAGAGACTACATTAGGTTCTGTATCTATTGCGTTAGCTGTTAACTGCAGGTGTCACCCAGACTTTAACTAAACACACCAGCTTTTGCAAATGAACCACCGTGTAACTGCAGAGGAAAAATTGAAGGTTGACCCCCAAAGCAACAGATTCTGTTATGTTCAGGGTGGAGTCTGCTGTCATCTACAGTAGCAGGTTGTGCGGAAGCAACTCTAGACTGAAAATCTGCGTTTAAAGGTTTTCCTCATACCTGGCTTTCATGTACCTTGTAGCTTGGGCTTTCATGTCTCTAAATTGAAGATAATGGCCCTCATTTCATCTACTCTGCAGGGATGTTATGAGGATCATATGGGATCATTACGTGAAAGGTGCTTTGTAACTGGAGGTGCTCTGTGAAGGCAGAGCAGCAAGGCAGCACAGTCCCTTGAGTCATTTCTTTCCAAGGTCAGCCTTCTTGGATGTGGGTCTGGGAATAAGTGTTGAGGATTGTCTTTTCTGCATAATGGTTTCCTCCTGAAGGTTCAAGATCTGTGTCCCCCTCAGTGTGATCCCCATACGCAGCAGAGTATTGTTAGACTCCATGAAAGACTCATTTGCATTGTTCCTGTAGATCATCGGGATAGATGATGATGTAGTGAGGCTATTTCTCTTTCAGTTTTCTAAAAGGTCTAGTGAGTCCTCAAACTCAGTTCATGTTTTCCTACCTGCTAAGAACCATCAAACTGGGCAGTTTCCACTGGAGGCTCTTTGTGACCACATGTTCCTTAAAGGAAATTTCAATAAGGGAAGTTAGTCAAGCTTTCTCAGTATGTGGTGACTGAGGAAAACAGCATTGAGATTATGTTCCCATTCAAATCTTAAAGCTGTACTGAGAACAGAAGTGCCTTAAATAGATTTGGAGCATTTCCTTCATTTCAGAAAATATCTATTGTCTATGTCAACAGAAGTCAGATGCTTAGACTATTTGATCTTCAGGGAAACCAGGGTTTAAAGAGCAGTCTAAATCTCAAAGCTGCTAAGTGATTTCTATACACACAAAGGCCATCAAAGTGAATGACACACATCCAGGGACAGCAGTGCTGAAGGACAACACTCTGCTTTGTCTTTGTGTGATGATGGCTCAGGAAAGGATCACTTGTTTAATCTTTGAAGATGCTCGTTAAATGGACCATTCTTTTCATTGACATTTTTATTTCAGGCTGCAAGAATATTTTATTTCTCTACCCTTTAAGATCTATACTAGGCATGATCCATAGTTAAAATGATTTATGTTACAGGAGTTATTCTAGTCACTGACAATGCCTTATATTTTATAAGATGAGGGAAACTACTTTTTGTTATGTTTCAGGTTAGAAAGCCTGTCTTCAGTCAAAGGGTCTAGGTTAAAATGCTTAAGTAGGAGACAATGGGATTCCGCATAGCAGTCGAAAGTTATTCATCTAAAAATAATGCCATATATAAATAAAAGAATATGACAAGAACAGAGAAAGAGAAAGATAATATAAAAATATAGTACAGCAATGGTGGCAATTATGACATATAAGGCCATTTAAGCATAATTTTTATTAATGTATTAAATTCTATACTAACTTCACAAGGTAGATATATTATTATCTCCACTGTGTAGAAAAAGAAATTGAGGGACAGAAAGGCAAAGTAACTAACCTGGGTTTCCACAACAGAGCTAGATCTGTCCAGGCAGCCTATAGGATCTCAGTCTTTCTTGAAGTGATTAATATTTTTTAAATAGTATTGTTTACCACTGATTTCTACCTTTTTTTTTTTTCTTTTTGAAGCAGGGTCTCCCTGTAGCCCCAGCTGTCCTGGAACTCACTATGTAGACCAAAAATATATGATAATTACTCTACAATTTTACTTGTAATCTCTTTATAATTTTATTTATACCTGATCATAAAAGCAATACAAAATGATGATCAGGCATAGTAATTTTATGTAGTATACACTTCTGTGTGTGAAAATAATGTATCTGATGCTAAATGTGTGTGAAGCCACACCTGCCGTAGGGGCTGGAGATACAGACAATCTGATCTGGTCTCCTCCTTTTCTTTTTATGGGGCGCACACTGAAGAGGCATCTGGACAATGTGCCATTTCCTTGTTTTGTTTCTGCATGTGTTGCTCCTATTCTTCACCTAGATCCCTCCTTACCCATGACACCTGAACTCTTCAAAAATATTTATAAAATTTCATTAACATTTCCCTTTTATAGTTTTTAAAAACATTTTGATAATGACTTAACTAAATTTTTTGACTTCTCGTCAAAGCACAGATGCTTAAATATTGGTTCCTTCAGGTCTTAATGGTTACTCCAGAGCCATGGAATTTTAAATTTGATCTCAGCTTTTTAAAGATGTGACAGCTTGATTATTTTACAAGTCGAAAATCTTGGTTCAAGTCTCTAATTTTAAGAATCAAAACTGTTTTCCCATTGATGTAGACAGCTTAAAATGTGTGGTCCACAGCTGTTTATGAGTGGTTTACAGCTGTTGTCTCTGTGCCCAAAGTCACAGAAAGTCCAGGAGCTAATCCTCCTGGGACTGCTATTAATATCATTCTCATTTAGACATCCTTTCCTTCAGCAATTTTATGGATCCCTTGTACTACTTGTGGCTTTAAAACATTCCAAGCAGTCACAGGGCATCTGGCTAATTTGGCCATAACTTACTTATAATACAGGTTTTTAAAACAAATGACTTATTCAAATATTCAAATGCTGGTGAAATACAAAATGCTTTCACATAGAAATAGTATCAGAAATTGAGAAAAGTTTTTATAAATCAAAATTAGAAAAAGATGACGTCTTCAGTTTAAGAAGAAGGGATTCATGTGATAACAGTTTTGGGGGAATGTGACAACTGAAACTCAACGGGAAAATTCCCAATGTGGCTATTGGGAAACTGAACAAAACCCTTTAACAAAAACTAGTCAATTTTTATGGCACATGGACATAATTTAGGAGGTGCTTTATTTGAACCTGTGTTTGATGGAGCTTGACACAACTTTTAGTCAGTGTGCATTGGAAAAGCCTTTCCAGCCAGTCTACTTAGGAGAAGATGTCAACAGATTAGTCTTGTGGAGTGTGTTGGCCCACATAGTAAAGTCTGTGACTGGGTAATTCTGTTTGCATTTTTTACTTTGACTCTAGGGTACCTCCAATGTGAAGACTCCCCTCAGTGGCTCCTGTTCCTCCATCTTCCATGTTGAGTACTTGGTGTTTAATTCTTTAGTTCTCCTATATTGACATTTCATTCCTCTTTGTTGAAATCACAAAATAGTTAAAACAATAATATCACAGGAGTAAGGGTCAAATGGATTCGTGTGTTGAGATTATGTCAGGCACAGATGAATCACTATAGGAGTCTTTGGCTAAAATTTTTCCTACTTCTTTTTTCTCTTTTTTCTAACTGTTTTAGAGAGTAAGGCATTTGTGAATTGTAAGCTGTGAAGAACTTAGAATGTCATATTGAGAAGTAAAATGAGGACAATAAAATTTTAAATCTCTGACAGCATAAACGACTAAAATAGGGCTCAAAAACATGAATGTCTGCCATTGAAAAAGAATTTAACTAATGATAATAAAACCTGAGGAAACAGACACTAGAAGATGGAAGGTTGTTTTCCCTTCCTTAAAAGTCCTGAAACTTAATTTCACCATTCGCAGTCACGGGGTAAAACATCTGGTACAATGGAAAAATAACAGAAACTTTTCCATAAAGCACAACAGAAAGTTTTCACATGGGTAGATGGAATATACGTTCCATTTTTAGATAACTACTCCGTTTTGATGTAAAAAAGCTGGTGGTTGAAATATACAAATATTATATTTGCTTGCCGTCATGGAATTCTGTTAAGCTCGCTGCTCGAAACATCATAGGGCTTAATGAACTCACTTAGTTATTCCTTCTTGGCTTTGAATGCCGAGTGATATTCAGACACTGGACATGCTGGAGCAAGTGATTTAACCCTACCTTCAGGAGCCTAAAATATGTGGTTCTCCTTGTGATAGAAATAAATGCAGGTGTAAATTGAAGACAAGGAATCCAGACCAACAATTTCATGGAAGGCAGGTGACATGGACAGCATCTTCGAGGACCCAGGAAGAATAGTCAGACAAAGGTGCTTTAGGGCAAGAGGGAAGATTTGTGCAAATACAGAGATGCTGGGTCTCAATAGATGGCTCAGTGGGTGAGAGAACTGGCTGCTCTTCCAGAGGAGATTCGGTTTCCAGCACCCCTAAGGTGCTAACACCCATCCTTAACTCCAGTTTCAGAGGGGATTTGATGCCCTTTGTGTGTACCAGGCATACATCAGGCATTTGGTATATATACATACATGCAGAAAAAATTAAAAACAATAGCCCTACGCATAAGATAAAAATAAATAATTTAAAGTTTTTGCTAATTTTCTCAGGCATAATTAATAAATCTCCACATACAGACTTCTATGAGTATGAGCAAGGTATTTATTGATCTTTATGCTCATCTCCCTTAGGGACCAGTAACCTGCCAGAATCTGCCTGATCAATTCTTGACCCCCGCCCCACTTGCACTTGTAACCTGCCCCTAGTTGAACAAAAGGAAGAATCACAGTGAGACTTCATAAGAAGCAGGTGTCAAGTCTATTCAACTCCACAGCACTCATTATCCCACTCATTAACAAGCAGAGCTCTCTGTGGTTTACAAATGTGGTCTCATTCCCAGGGATTGGGAAGGAGGAAGTCTTACATCTTTTCAAACAATCTCTTTTACAAGACATTTTTGTGGTCATGTGAAAAAAAAAAAAAGTGTCTGAGAACTGTGCTTTTGGGAGGAAGGCTGGAATGAGGAATGGGAATTGCTTTGCCTTTTACACACTTTCTGGAAAGGACAGTAAGAACTGAAACGCATGAGCGTCAGCGCTGGTCGGCGCTCTCAGCATCTGAACTGAAGAGTGCCATAGACAGGGACAAGTCTCACAAGCCAACTCTGCACAGGCCCCATGCCAAGACTAACTACATTGGCGAGTCACATCAGTTAGACTTTGGGAGCCCTGTCTGGCAACTTTGGAGTCCCAGCCAGCATTTGTAAAAAGTCACTCTGACAAGGGAGCTATCTTTCTAAGGGGAGAGAGTTCATTGAAGAGCAGGGTCAGGGGTTTTGCTCCCTCTGGCAATGTCCAAAAGAAAGCTTTGTCGATTTCTGGAAAGGAAAGACCTGTTATTTAAAACTGGTTTCTTTTTTAAAGATGTGGAGCAGAGAGCAAGGGTTATTGCAACACTGGTTCTCTGGGGAATTTCTGTCAGCTGGAAGCAGCTAATCATGGCTGTTAAAGGTAAATGCTCCTTGAGTCTTAGGATGTGCACTCTGGTGCACTTGAGGCTTTGACTTCATCTGAATGTGGAGTGGAATAAAGAACCTCTGGACTTATCCTAATCTACTACTGGTGACTCACAGAAGTCTATTTATTCCAGCAAATAGGTGTGATAACGGGATTAGCTCCTGATTCTGTCCTTTCAACTAGGCTCCACAAGAAGACTTCAACTTTGTGACCATAATGGCTCCATTCTTGATAATTCTCCTTCTAATAGAAAATAATAAAATGCAATAGGCTGTGATTTTTTTCTGAGTCTCCCACCCCCTCCTGAGCCATTTATGTTCCTTACCTAATTCAGAGGTACATTGGGAAATTTAGGTAAATCTGAAAGGAAAATGTTCTGAAACTCCTTAAGACTGGGATAGTAGCAGGGAGCAATTTCTGATCTGGGATAAGTCCCAGTAATCAGCTTTCTCAGCTCTGATTCAAACCTCAATAAAAAGAAGTGCTCTGGATAAAGTCTCTTTTCATGCTCAGCAGAGTTATAGCCATGCCATCTGTGTTATCCAAGCCATCAAGCCTCTCACTGAGGCCTGCACAATGCTTACTGATGCAAAGTTTGGAAGTTTGCATTAAGTACATTTGCTCATGAACTCAGGCTTATACAGACTATTAACATTATTATTACCTATGAGTAAGCATCAAAATGGAGCCTAAAAGACTTCACTCTCAAGAGACCTCCCATCAATTACTATATTTTTATGTGTTTTATGTTTCTTTTCCACACAGTTATTTGCTTGGTTCTGCCTAGTACCAAAAGGAAAATATGTCATAGCCTTAAGGGGAGAGTGTGGCATACTGTTCTTCCTAGAATTAATTGCCAGGAATTTAAGAAAAGTTTATCATCTTCTGTGTTCTCTCCTGCTTGGCAATAAAGACAGCCATTAAAAGCAGCGAAGCAGTGGCTGTGAAAGTACCACGACTCTTGATCCAGTATGAAGTCAAAGATGCAGATATCCTGTGCAATCACCAACCTGTATCCATGGTCCCCAGTGCACCCTGGAGAACCTGGGTCAAACCTATTTTTCTGCAAGTGCAGCCTGTGATTTAGCCCAACTGCTTCACTGAAGGATCTTCCTGGAAGAATGTGATTTTATTAATATCCTCTTCGGTTCACCAGTACTTTGTTAGCTTTAAAAAATATAATCAAAACAATAATTTTAAGTTAACTATTGTACTAGATTCGAATAACTTACGACCTATGGAGGTTGAAACAAACTAGAACAAGTGGTCCCCATAGTTTATAAAAGATAAGGTGCAAATATTTGAAACTTTTTAATTTACTCCTAACAGGAGGAAAAGGATGTGAATGCGGAGATACAGGAAGGTTAGTGTCCAAAATGATTTCATGATTTCTCATTCAGTTACACTGGTGTCATGTTAACAACCTGACATTATGATTTGTTGATAAACTAGAAAACAAGAGACTGGTTGGGGAAGCCTGCTTCTAGTTGGACATTTTGGTTCGTTTTTAAAACATATGTCTTTTTTTTTTTTTAACATTCTCTCTCTCAGTAAAATACAAGAATTGACCTAAAGATTAAGTTTTATTTATATTACCCTGCTCCTGCTGATATGATTCACCCAAGCCTAGGCAGCAACACCCACAGAATGGCCCACTACACTGCCAGACAGAGGAAGAGAGTGGTGTTTACCCAAGTGATAACCTGGCCTTTTCATCTGATCTTCCTGTGCCAAGTTAAACAATTATTCTCTTGGTTAAACAAAGTAAACAGTTTTCTCCTACAACGTAAGGACACTTACAGTGCTTTTACTTTTGTCCATTTCTCTCCACCATACTTTGGTAATGTGGGCTTACACAGCAAAATTACTTGTTCACCCAATCAATTGAAATGTAAATGAAAATCAATTACACTGGTCCCTGAGCATCAAATCAAGAAAAGAACAGAATTTGGACTGTGGCTCAGTGGTAGAGTGCTTGTCTACCACGCACAAGACCATGGCTTTGGTCTTAATCCCTGTCAAGATAATAATCATAATGATGATAATGATAATTCATTAATAAAAAAGGACAAGGAAGGCTTCTTAGTTTTGTATTGAAGACCATATTGTGATTCAATTAGTTTTTAATTTTGTTCTAATTTCATGACATTTAATACCAGAATATTAGAATATTTTGATTATAGTTCTTTGTGTGATTTTTTAAATTAAAAATTATTTCTTAATTTTTTCATTTTTATTGAGTTTTTTTTGTATTTCATATAATAGATCTTAACCAAATTTAGACCCCTTCACCAATCTGTGCCCCCCCATTGAACCTCCCACAGAATTTCATAATTCTGTAATATATGTTAAGTTCTATACAGTCAAGCATTTTTACCCAGATGTCCCTTGATGCAAATTCACCCACTGAGGTCTAGTCAGCCTATCTGGAGTCATGCTCTTAAAGAAGATCTACTCTTTCACTCCACAGTAATTAGTTGCCAATAGTTCCTCAGCTTAGGTTGAGACCTGCTGCCCATTTTCCCAGACACAGGACTTAGAGCAATGGAGCTGGAACTGACCTGGAAGCCTCCTCCCTGAAGACTAACTCTCCTAGTTCCACAGGATACCATGCAAGCCACTAAGGGAGAAAATCAATCAATGGTCCAAACCCAGCTTTAAAATCTAATAACCACAATGACTAGCACAGTAAACTATCTCTATTGGTGCAGTAGTGGCATTTTTTATGTAGATGGTAATCAACAGCTATCTAATTGAATGAAAATGCTTTCAATGGGAGAGAACTACTTATATAGCCAAATACACATGGCTAAAGAGGGCATAGATTCTAGATTTTTGTTGTTGTTGTTGTTTTTGTTTTTTTAGCCAGTATCATTCTGTAGCCCCAGCTGGCCTGGAACTGCCTATGTAGATCAAGCTGGCAAGCTGGCCTTAATCTCACAGAGATCTGCCTGCCTCTGCCTCTTAAAACCATGCCTGGCTGTTTTATGTGATATTTTGATTAGATAACAATTCTCAAAATAATGTTTGACACATGAGTAAGTTTGTAGGAAACCTATAAAAGGAAAACATTAGGAGCAGGTCTGCTCCCTAATAGCCAGAGCCAGAACTCTGGATGGAGTTTCTGCACTCTTCACTGATCAGTGCCCAGTACCTAGAACAGTGTTCAGTACATCATAGACAACACTAGGCAACAGAAATCTGTTCAAAGAGTAAATGAAATTCCCGACATGCTACTCTCTACAGATTTCAGGCATGGTATTTTCACTCTGATTGTTTTATGCCCCAAATTATCTTAGAAGTAGCTTTGTTACAGGATAGCCCCAGGCTCATGGAAATACATGTTAGCTGAGTTGTTTTTCACCCAAGTTTCACCCTGGAAAGGGTGCACAAGAGACAAAGCCACCTCACCTAGGATGGCCCTGGCTAAGGACATGTTTTGAGATATAACCATACCGGTAAGCTTATTTATGATAAGATTACTATAGGAGCATTTAAAAAATTATCCTATTATTGGTTGTAGATGAGGATTTGGTGGACAGTTAACTTAACATAGAACTGGCCCTCACTGGTCATTGGGGAAGATTTGGCTTTCTGTGACTTGCTCTATTACGGGAAGTAAACTGAAAGGTGTCTGGGCTAGTTAATGAGGCACATTCTAGGGTGTGTCTGATGCACTGATAAAATTTTCTGCATAGTCCTGAGCTTAGATGTTTATGATATTCACACAAATATCATTTAGAACTACTCTGAAAATACTTTTAGCTGTAATTAAAATGCCATAGACTACCATGTGGCATACACTCGAAGAACTGATGAGACCAGCACTCTCTATAGATCTAGTTGCCTTGTGAATCATGTATTTAATCTATTTGGCCAAAGGCATGTCTGAGCAAGATGTGCAGTTGTGTTCTGTCTTAAATTTGTGAATGAGAGTTGATGTCACCATGAACAAGTTGGCATCACTCCTTCAAGCCATTTAAGTATCATTTGGGCCATGGAGTCACCCTTTCAGAAGTAACCCTTAGGGTTCACAAGCGATGTCTGCCCTCTGCTAAGGGAATGATAGGTCATCAAATCTTTTATTTTATAAAAGTAGAAGTCTGAAAATATATACCGAGCAATAAGTACCACCTTAAGACAAAAGTTTACCACACAGTGTGAAGCCTAGCTGAGTTACAAAGGCAGTAATTTAGAGTAATGCAAGCCAGTTTAGGTATAAAGTTCAATGGCTAGTTGCAATATCAGTGGGCTTGGTACAACATCAGTGGACAGTTATGGTTTAGGTAGGAGCTTAGAAATTGACTGTTTCCAAAACATCAGCTGGCAGGAATGATGCATATCCTCAGAGATATAATGGGAGTTAGGCATTTGATGAAAGCTTGCATTGTTCCAACTGGCCCTAAGTTACAGAGTAACAAAAAGTCATAATACCTTATTGCTCTAACAGGCTCAATATCTGGGATGTCAGAGACATACCTGCCCAAAAACTTCTTGAAGAAGACAGTCCTATTATTGGTTGGATAACAGTTGTGTGCCTTTGTATAGAGCGAGAAGGGTAAGTTATAAGCCCTGATTTACTGCGTATAGCAGGACAGAATTATGCAGACTACGGCAAGTTACAGGAGAGGACAAAAGATAGAAAATTGGAAAGGGAGCTCTTCAGGCAATGACAATGAAGACTCATCTTGTCAGTGAGAAAGAGACAATTTGTCATCTCTCCTCCCACCTGTTCTACTTGAAGTCACTGTGAAACTCTAAGCCAGACATTTTTTTTCTTCTACAAGAAGACAGAATAGTATAGTGGTAAAGAGCCAGTTACCAGGAGACAGCTAGAATATGGGTTCAAAGAAGCTCTGTCATTTACTAGTTCTGGTGGCTTTAGGTGTATCAGTCACTCAGGGAGTGTCTTTCGTTCCTGGTTATTCCAGGGGGCAGAGAGGAATGATAACAGAAGACAGTTTTCCCTCAGCTTCACTGCTCCCCTGACACTACTCTGCCTCACCGAGCTCCAGGTCTGATCAAGGATCCTACAGAGGTCCTTGGTGGGAAGGAGCATACACAGGCTATGAACCTTAATGGTGGTGGTAGGAGTAATGAGGGAAGGTAAAAGAAGGGAATTTGGGAACAAAAGCAGTCATTTGTCTTTGGCTTAGAAACTGCTTCTGCTCTCCCCTCCTCTGGCCCTCAGCAGCTCTCCTGCCAACAGATACTGCAAACCATATGGGATGCTTCAGACAAGACACTTCGTCCTGGTAATAAACCTGCCTTCAGGTTGGATTCATTACAGCTTTTTCATGAATTTGCAGCTAAAAAATCAAATAAATAGATCTCTGAGAAATTATTCTTTTGGTTTCCCAGAGAAATGGATGATTAACTAAATAATAAAAAGAATCAGATTGGCAGACAGGATGTGAGGAGGTAGGACAGAAGTGAAACATATTTGTGTAGCTCTTTGGAGGTAGGAGTCTGGAGAAGGGTCCTGTCAGCAAAATAAGAGTTCTACAGTAGTGAATTTGGGTCAGTTGGTGGGAATTTGAGGTACAGAGAATTTTGAATTTTGCTGTCTCAGGTTCAATTGCTAGGTGGGTACGCACCTTTATATGTCAAGGAAACTGGATCTGTTTCATCCTTCTGCCTTGTAAGGTACCCAGAACAATTAATCAATGGGATATGCTTTATAAAAACATGACTTTCTTTGTTCCTAGTTTTAGGCAAATCTCTATCCCCCATTTGATCTCTCTATAGCTTCAGTTCCCACGAATGTTGGACACAGCACTATATTTTAAACTTTGTGTTCTTTTTATAATTACTTCATCCTCTTCTATGGATAGATGAGAAAACTATGAAGATAAACTCTCAAGAAAAAATATTCTGTCAGACACATATTTGGATTTATAGTGTTTAATCATCTGCATGATTCTATTAGATGCTCCAAAGTCAATGAATTACAGCAAAGAGAAATTGGGTGTCCCCACAGCTTTTTGTTTTGAAATCAGAAAAATAAAATGTTTGTTGCCATAGGTAGTTTTATGGGTTAGACCAAAAGGTTTTCAAGGACTCTAAAATTCTATTACTGTAGCTGATGATATTTACTACCGACTTTTCTTATCTGGTATGTATATTGTCTGTAGATATTTTAGCCCGTATAGGTATCTGTCTCCATTTTGGCTGCATACCATTTAAAAAACAAAGTTTCAAAGCTATTTGGTTAGACTGTAAATGACTACTTTGGCAAATTTGATGAAAATGATCATTCTAGAAACTCTCTCCAGGGCATATTCCTGACACATAGAATCAGTTAATGTAGTTGCTGGACATAAAAATACAAAACAATCTGCAGCAGACAAAGTTGACATCAACTAAACATAGGAGTGGAACTCGCGATAAGTGTCAAAGGGTGAGAGTACAAATTACAGTTTTATTTGTGAAGAAATTACACAAAGGCAACTTCATTCAGTCTTTTTTTAACCAGTCTTTCAAAGATGACATACCTCAGCCATGAGGAAATTTTGGGTTCTTGCTTATTAAGTGTGTGTTTCTGGCTAGGTGGGGATAAAACACAGTGCTAAAATACTTAGCTATACACAAGGCCATGCATTCAAATCCCTAGCACTGAACAAAGGTGTTTTCCTAAACAAATCTGTCAGCTTAAAATGTCAAGCCATAGATGAATATCTGGAAGGCATGTTCAGTGTGCTGAGAACTTTATCAAGTACAGTTGTAGGATTCCGTATTATTCCCAAGTTTCTGACTGTGTTCAATAAAATTTGAAAGATTAAAAAAAGGAAGGGCTATGTAATACATGGAAGAAGTTATCCAGGATTCTTGAGTTCATATCTTGATAAAATACAGGGTTCTACTGTCACAGCATGGCTGACTACCATTTATACACAAGTCACTACAGTCATTTTCCCAAAGAGGCGAGGGCTTAAGGGACAGAGGAACATCTTTCCAAATGGCACATGGTGAACACGCCCTATGCGTGCTTCTGCCCACGTGTCCTTCTGCCAGCCAAATACTGTTTCAATTGCCTCTGAAAGAGTCACATGTCCTCATTGTTTTAAAGAATACCTTCTTGTGGCCCTTGATATTTAAAGAATACCTCCCTATAGGCCTCAAAAGCTCTTAATGTTTTAATGATGATACATTTTATCCACTGGCACTATTCAATTAATATAAACTTTAAAAATCATATTTCAGTGAAAGAAATTAACAGTCACTCTGAATTTTTATCTAGAGATTGAAGGCATCCTCAGTCACAATACACCAATTATGAGAAAAGTATCTTCTGTTCTTTCACCACCTTCAAACTTACTTAAAAATTCTTAAATGCTGCAAATAGTTAAGCACGCCTATGTGAACATGTCAGAGATCAAATATCACACTGGCTTCTGGCTCCACATGGTTAGTTGTCTAATTATTGTATTTGTAATCTTTATATTTATATGATGAGTTGCACAGAAAGTCCATAAGGAGTTTTACATGTAGTTCCATGGAAAGAGATTAAGAAGTGTTCAGGGAAAACTATGCCATGAGATCAACGTGCCAGGATTTTCTCTTTTGGTGACAAAGATCTTCAGATGATGGCACTGACAAAACGAAATAGGTATTTTCAGAATGATGCTATGATGCTAACTTACAGTACCAGAACCTTTAACTGTCAACTTCTGACAGGTCAGTCTTGATCCATCTTTCTCAAGTTATGAGGGATTCTCACATGGAGCACTGGGCTTTATCCCTAGCAACTAAGCTACATTTGAGGGATGCTGTGTGGGCCAGCTGCTACTGTAGATCTCCTTTTAGAGCCCTATTTGGTTGCTTGCCAAATTCTACATGATTATCCATCATGGAGACAAATCTATAGCAAAAGTGCTTGTTTCTGAATATAGTACAGTGTGGATTGAAGACCTAATAGAGAGAAATACACCCAGAGGAGTGATTGTGATATTTTAAATCAATAAAACCTTGGAACCCTTCTCCAAATTGACTTCAGAAAATAATGGTTCCTTCTCAACATACTGCCGTACTTTTTGATTTATCTTTTGTTAAGTCATCGGGAGCAAGGGGCCAGAGGACCAGTGAATTTATGTCCTTGAATAATGCCAATGGGGGAGATAAAAGAATACTCTTTATTCTGCTTATTGTCTTTAAATATTCTGTAATGAGAGCATCTATTCCTTCTTCTGGGGTCTTTGAGGTAAGGCAGTGAGGTCAGGTGCTTAGAGGTTAATCTCAAAGGACTTTGCGAGACTCTAAATCATGTTAGATGGGGGATTGTATACTCCAGTTTTATTCTGGGTCTGTCATCTTCTACCTCATTCTGTTAAATGAGGTCTTCTTCCCTAGCCAATCTCTTACTGAGGATTTTGATTTCTTAAAACATTTTCTCCTAATCTGCACTTACATTTTTATTTTTTCCTTTCTTATTTCTATGTATGCTACTGACATAAAGGCCTCACAAGGCAGGCATGTGTGCTAACATAATAGGAGCTAAAAAATATTTCTCATGAAAGTATTAACAATATGTAGTATAAAACAGGACTGGAGAGATGGCTCAGTCATTAAGAGCACTTAAGGAACCCGGGTTGGAATCCCAGCACCCACACGGTAGCTAACAACCATCTGTAACTCCAGTTCTAGGGGATCCAACACCCTCTCCTGACCTCCATGGGCACTGCATAACACAGCTGGCACTTACATATATACAGGTAATACACTCATACACATAAAATAGAAATAAAATTATTTAAAAATATTAGTATACTTGAGAGAACTGAGACTGTAATAAAATGGATCATCATAACTCTGGATTAATGAAGTTATGGTGCCATTACTATGTTCAATTAAATACACTTTGAGCTGCATATGGGGGTTTTAGAGTTTGTACATGAGTCAGAGAAACGTCATCATTCACATCTCAAAGCTTCACTTTTCTCAGCAGAAGCAGATCCTGTAGGTGATACTCAAGCAGCGCTGTCTTCCCTTAATGCTGAGCATGTTTTAATAGTCACCCCTGTATGGCTTTGTAAGTGCAAGAAAAATCACAGCATTGATGAAAGTGAAGGGCAGGAAAAGCACTTCTATTATGCTTTTGACCCAGTTTCTCACTGCTTTCTTCAAGGCGACTGAAAAGCTCTCGATTGGGTACAATTTGCCAGCAATTATTTCATTGCTATCCACTCAGAGGCATATGGATGAAGCAGTTTCGGCACATTTCTCTATGGTATGTCCATTTACCTAATTTTTTGTCTTCAAAAGGTAGAAATAAGGCCAAAGTGAACATCACTGAGTCAGTTGTAAAACAGTGTCCAGATACTATTTTAGAAGCAGTATTGCTTGGCTTGGAGGTCAAGGCATTCTCAATGATTAGATGGAGGTTTTGAATATATATGTTTAATTTTAAATAAAGGCAACTTGCAAGTGGTGACATAAACAAGAGGCTTTTATTCAGCTGTAAAGAAAAATGAAATTGCGGAACTTTCAGGAAAAAAGTATTAAGCGAAGTGACCCAAGCTTAGACAAGAAATTCATGTTCTCTCTCCTATGTAGATCCTATTTTGCAATGTTTCCCTGTGTGTATGTTTGTATGTGTATGGTTGTAAATCTGAGTAAAGCCTAAAAACACAGAAGAGATTAAGTGTGGTTTGTAAAAACAGGTGGTGAGGAAGGGCATAGGGGAGTGGGCAGAAGGGCATATGGAGAGAGAGAGAGAGAGAGGGAGAAGGGGTTGCGGGGGTACTGGGTGGGGGAAGAGAAGCTACTAAAGCTCATTTTGTTCAAAAATGCCATAATGATGCCATATATTTTGTATGCTAATTTTAAAAATAAAAAAAACAAAAGGAAAGTTGCAAAACAACAGACACAGTGGCAATAACGTAGCAAGACGTTTATACACACATCATAATGCATCAATTAATGCCCAGGAGAGGTCAGGGAGAGCCTGTCCAGAACAACTAAAGTTAACCTGTAAGCAAAGATTTGAAGTGAACTTTCACCTTCCTCAGTCTAGACTTCTCAATGTTTTCCACTTTCTATTTTTACAATATAAAGACATTATTTTTGTGTCACTAAAATAAAATTTAATGTATTCTACCATTGCATTAGAAGCAACAACTTCAAAGTGTAGTACTTATTTTCTGCCCTAAAGTTTAAAGATGTTAATATAGAATCTATTTTTAAATATAGTCTATATTTATATGCTCCTATGATATGCATTAGGACATGAAAAGTTTTAAATGAACCACTTCTAAGGGTGGCTAGAAATTGTTGCTAATTAAGAATTGTCCCATATGGCTTCAGAAAGACTTTCCTGTTTTACCCTATTGACTACACAGTGGACTCTCTCAACTATCCAATTATTGTGTGACTTTTGGTAAGTAGACCAGATGGTAAATTATGTACTAATACACACAAATGAGTGGAAACCATATGGATAGCTAATATATACTTATGACATCCATTATGTCTTCTGCAGTGTTTTAAGATAATATACAGCATATAAAAGATTCACTGTATAATATATAAAATTCAAACTTTTGCTTTAAGATAACTGGAGAAAACCAAATTTGCCTTGCCACAGAATTCTAAAAAAGACTGAGAAACAAGGTGAGTCACAGGGAACTGGGAAAAACTGAATTTACTTAAGGCAAAACTTTCACTTTCTACTTTGTAATATAATTTCTTAAATCCTAACTCTGATTATTTCTACTTCTCTTTTTAGAAAATAATATGAAAAAGAAAGAGCTCTGTTATTTACCTAAAATAAGAATTAAATGATTTTAACTAATTATAT
>NW_008340854.1:412453-417080 GCF_000622305.1 Nannospalax galili
TAATTTATATTTATTTTATTATTTTATTTTTGACTAACTTTTCATCTTGTGGGAAATGTTTGTTAATGCTCAAACCACCATGGACTGTCTTTTTTCTACCTACTTCCTTTATGCCATCTCCAAGTTTAAGTGACACTAGATCTTTCACTCAGGTAGTTGACAAAGCATCAGATGGATCCAGTAGCTGACTGTTCTGTCCTGCTCTGGAACTCCCTGAAGGCCAGGCTGACATCAAACAACACATTTTGGGATGACTGTCATTTAGGGGTTACATAACTACCTTCTTGGGCCTCCTGTAGTGCCATCTTCGTTTTCTCAAATATCTTAATTTAATGAGAGCACATAAGAATTGGGGTATTCTCCAGTCACTGGTAGGAACCATGTGACTGACATAAGAGATTGAAAGGGGATTCTGTGAACGGAGATGTTATAGCCTCACTTCTGGATTCACATGTACCAAAATAGTAGCTGCATGGCCTCTGCTCATGTGCCCAGTAACTGTATGCTGGGGAAAGTCTCTGTTTTTTGAAAAGGTTATTTTCAGTTCTATTTATGATACTTTCTTTCTGTACAGCTCAGTTACATTTCTTTGTCTTTAAGAAATTGAGTTCTAAATCTGAAAGAAAAGAGTGTGCTAAAAGGTTCAAGTTTCTCCTTTGTATATCAAATTGTGCCTTGATTGACCTTTCTCAACCCTATAAGAAAGTAAGATAACTTTTTAACCTCATTGAGCTTTCTGAACGAAATTTAAAGTAGATTTTTTAATCCATTAATATATCCTGAGATCAAAACGTCATGTTGTGGCCAATCTGTATAAAGCAAATACATAATTATATATCTCAATATTTAATCTTCTTCATACCAATTAGATGTAAAAAAAATGAACAAAATTGGATAGTTTACCTAGCTGTTTAACATATATAAAAATCAACTCAGAAACCCCCAAACACTTCTCTGAATATATAAGGATTTTAGCATTTGTGGATAAACAATTTCTAGGGATGAATCTTTAATGACTCATCCTCAATCCAGGGGGTGGGAGCCACAGATTTCAAAGGTTAAGTTGAACAATTCTATCCACAACCAAGAGAAAGGTATGGTCTAAGTGTGAGCTCATAGGGACTTGGATATTTGAGAAATACATATTCTATCAAAACTACAGTGTCTATTTACAGAGACTAACCAGCATGTGGGTAACAGAAATGGTGCACACACGTCAAATGGTAATTTGCTACTTTGTCCAGTAAATTGCTTCCATCCACTCTCCTATTGGGAATCACACTGACTTCTCATCTATTTTCTTCCCATAAATAGATCTGGTCATAGGATTGGAAAATTGAGTGTACTGTTTTTAATAGCTTTAACATAATGGGGTCTATGAAGGAAGTCTTTCTGTCTTCATATAAAAAGAGTAACATAATAAGGGATTTGGGGGGAGGTGTGAGACATTAGAGGGATCTATGGAGGTTTTAGTTCTAGGAAAAATATATATAATAAGCAAAACTCAACAACAGTTTGTACCTCAAGCCAATGAATTACTTTAATTTTTGATTAATTATCCATAAGTCCTACTGCTTACTGTGTTTTGAAAAAAAACTAGATTATAATTTCAACATTGTGTTCAACATTTATTAACTCACATGCTCTAGTGCTGTTCTAAGAATGATGCAAAAAGTGAACAACAAAGATTGCTGAAAACTGTCAAGGTTTGTATGAACTTTAGACACAATTTCGTAGTGTTATGGTGAAATACATATTCCTTTATTTATTAGAATTTAGAAATGTTCATTGAGGATACACAAAGTTTTCACAACATGGGGTCAACTAGTCCTTATACTCTGGCCATTAAAGATTTGATGTGAAAGGTGTGTCTGATTGAACACCTAGTCCCCAGATAGTGGTGTTGTTTTGGGAGTCCTGTGAAAATTTAGGAGATGGGACATCCTAGAGGAAATGGCATACTGGAAGGTGGACCTTTAGGGTAGCAACCCAGGCCTGCTTCTAGCAGCGTTCTCTCTGCTTCCTGGTCTACCAAGATGTAAGTAAACCATCTACACTACAAGCTCCTCCTGCTAGGGGCTGAGCTTCTTTTAGCTGCTGTACCTTCCTGGCCAGGATGCACAATTCCTTCTGAACTGTGAGCCAAAATAAATCTCGCATTCTGGAAGTTGTTTATGTGAAGTATTTTGTCATTGTGTTGAGAAAAGCTAACTAATTCACTGCCTTCAACATTATTACGCCTCCTGCTGCCCCACTATGTCTTTCAACCTTGCTGGCCACATACAGGTAGTAAATAAAATAAAATAAAATAAAATAAAATAAAATAAAATAAAAAAAGACAAAAAACCCCAACTGAATCCACTTGGGGAAAAAGAGCAGGCTACCCCAAGCATAAACAACACACAAAGTCCTAGAATCCCAGTTCTCGAGCAAGACAGTCACTCAAGAGTACTTTTCACCAAGTTACCTGGGTTTGAGGCTAGCTGGCATTGCACAACCACCTCTGTAAGTGTGAGATTACTGTGCTGCACCAACCTGTGTCACAAACAATTTGTTTCTACATCTTCTGCCATCAGGATCCTGGGAAGATGTCCACACTCATTAACCAGGAAGAGAGTTGACTGCCTAAGTGGTTTGCCCGTTTTCTACAGAGAGGAGAAAAACTCATTAAAGACACAGTTTGAGTGTCTCTTTTTTTCCTTCTTTCCCTTTTTGTCTAGTAGGAACCATGGATAAGTGCTGGGATTGGTCATTTTGAATTAAAAGGACCATGCAAGGCCTACTAATTCTGTTCTGACACTTGATGGGACATGACAAAGGTAAGGGAGATGTAACAAAGTGACACGTGGTTCACTTCTCAGGGAAGGGTGCTGTGGAAGTGATACGGCTCACAGTTGGGATTGTGAGGATGATGCTCTAGGGTATGTGGAGTCTGCCCTTTTCCTTCAACCTGGTTTTCCTTTAATTCCTTTGTTGTATATTACACTGTTATGGCTTTCTATCTGCTTTTACCCAACATCTTACAAAGTGGACATGTAATGGGTAGAAGAAGGTTTTACCATAGTAATCCCTGGGCCATAGTCTGTGCTGATAAGAAACAGAGATCGAGTGGCTTGGATGGTGATAGGCCTCCCTCCATGTTATTCAGTTATAGCAGCCCTGACTGAATAGTTGCCAAACCTCCAAGAGAACTTCCTTGTGGATATCCCTGAGTGCCCTTCCTCATAGAACACAGGGAGCAAAGTGGGAATCCTGGGGGCTCCCTGATCAGTCAGGATGGCCAAAACAAGAAGCTCTACATTCAGTGAGAGACCCTGTCTTAAAAAGAAAGTAGAGAGCAATAGAGGAAAATACTTGGTGTTGACCTCTGGTCTTTACATGTATCTCTCTTTCTTTCTTTCTTTCTTTCTTTCTTTCTTTCTTTCTTTCTTTCTTTCTCTCTCTCTCTCTCTCTCTCTCATGAGCTTTGCTTTAAATTCCCCATGAGACAATTGCTCTCAGTAAAATATAGGACATTTATGTTCCTCTGGTCTATGCTAGGCACTGTGCTAAATGCTACCTCATTAACCTCATTATTAATATCCATTTTTCAGATGAGAAAACAGGCTTCGGGACATTACATACTTAACACAACATTAGACAGGATGAGTAGCTAACCCTGAATGATTTTAAAGCACCTATATTTCACTGTTTTGGAAATCCAGGTCCTTGAAGTCCAGGCTGTTCCATCCTATAGAGAAGACTATTTGCTTCCTATCTTGACAAAATATTGTTCAACTCCTTGAAAGGAGACATGCAACAGACCAGAATAAATTTTTAATTTTAATAAAAAATAAATTTTTCAGTGCAACTAAGAATTTATTAAATAACAATTGCAATGACATCAATGATCAGTCACCTGTACTCCCCACTTCTGGTGGGGAAAAAAAAAAAACCCTATACAATCGCACATCTGTTTTCTCCCAGGACAGGTGTATTGCATCTTAGGAGAGCTCCCTGGGCCTGTTTTTCTGTAGTTCCTAGTCCACAATTTTCAAGTGATACTGCCAGACACTGGTCATTGTTGCTCAGGTTCCTGGAGACCATAAAGCAGCCTGCTCATCAACAGGCTATGGACTTTGTGCTTGTGTGTGTGTGTGTAGAGGCCAGAGTTCAACCTTGGGGTATTGTTCCTCAGGCCTGTTCATTTTTTTCCATTTTTTAAGTTAATTGATTAATGAATTAATTAATTAATTTTGGAGACAGGATCTCTGACTGGCCTTGAATTTGCGAAGTAGGTTATCATGGAGTTCCAGGGATTCTCCTGTCTCTGCTTCTCCAGTGCTGGGGTTATGAGCCTGGCTCCACCACACTCCTCCTGCTTGGATTGAACTATCACCCCAGCCCCAGGCCAAGGATTTTTAACAGATTTATTTTTATTTTTACTCTCTGTGGAAATAATGTCTAAGAAGTGTATCTTTACTGTTTAGTCCTATAACACATAAATGAAGGTTGTTTTGGTGCTAAAAGGCTAATTCTATTCATAGGATTACCTCTTTTTTTTTTTTTTTTTTTTTTTTTTTTTTAAAAAAAAAAAAAAAAAAAAAAAAGAGGACGATAAATCTTTCACTGTGATATATCAAAATAA
>NW_008340854.1:417174-427084 GCF_000622305.1 Nannospalax galili
TTAAGACAGGGTCTCCCTGTAGCCCCAGCTGTCCTGGAACTCACCATGTAGACCAGGCTGGCCTTGAACTCACAGAGATCTGCCTGCCTCTGCCTCCCAAGTGCTGGGATTAAAGGTGTGCACCACCATGCCCAGCAGGATTACCCCTTTTGATGTCTACTTCCAGTAGCTAAGGTCAAATATATGATTAGCTCACATGGACACAAAATGCCTAGCAGAATAGAAAGGCCAAAAGGGAGAGCAGTTAGGAGACCATGAGCTAAGAGGCCCAGACACTTCAAGTTTGAGTTTGACAACAAATGTCAAATGTTCATGTCTAAAGAGGTCACAATTTCAAAAGTACAAACAAATCCATAGCACAGGAGAAGCAGACTCCTCAAAAGTCTCATCCTTGTTGGATATGGTAGTGTATGCCCAGCAGGCCAAGGCAGGAAGGTCTTGAGTTAGCAAGTGACATTAATTATAATTTGGTATGTGTTACAATATATAGGGTTTGTATCAGAATTCTTCCCAGTCCTGCTTTGCCCTCTGAGTTCAGAGGTTCTCTGCAGTTCAAACTCCAGATATAAACTCTGAGCTTCAGCCCTCTGAGCTTTGAATTTTGCCACAGTCTTGAACTTTGCACTGAGCCTGGAGATCAGAGCTTCATTCTTCTATTCTTGAGGTTGTTAGGTGAAGGCTGTCTAGAGTAAAATGGATAGAGCATCCTACTCAGGGCAAGATGGGAGACAGCAACCTGTGAGACCTCAATCCAGCTACAGTGGTGTTTATTCTTTATTTTTCCTTATAGAGAGTCCATTTGTTGATGATGTTAGAAGAGATATAGGGAAATCTTAACTAGATATGAGCCTCAAAGAATTAGGGTTGAGTAACTAACATATACCTCACACTAGTACGTGAAGTTAGCTCAGTTTGTATGTAGGAAAAGTGTATATTTGGCCATCCTTTTTGAAGCTAGAGATCATTCAAGGTGAGAACTAGGAGAATGTGGTTAAGGCCTATGGTTTTGAGGGATCAGAATGAGGCAGGGGGTAAAGTCAATTCACAGGCTTGGGTGTCAGGTGGTCTAGCTTTGCATCTTAACTCTTACTAACACTGTCAAGATTAGAGATAATAAGGACAATGATAAAAATAGTAATAACCTCCTTTGCTCAATGAACTCCATGTGCTGAGAATCTGCTATAGTCTTCATCTTTCACTTAGGATTTAAAACAATCCAATAAAATTGGTATTATTTATCTTTTTTTCAAGATAAAAACTGAAGGTGAAGGTTGTGGTTGTGGCTGTGGTGATCATTATAATTGTGTTCATGACTGTGGTCATGGCTGTTGTCATGGTTGTGATCATGCTTGTGGCTGTGATCATGATCATGCTTGTATTCCTGGTCATGGCTGTGATTGTGGTCATGGTAGTGGTCATGGTCTCTATCATGATTAAGGGTATAGTCATGACCATGGTCAGATTGTGATAGGCCCCTGATCAAGCAGACATCATTTACTAAGATAACTGAGTCAACATCTCCATAAAACGGGACTCCATTGACTTTTGAATATATGCAAAATAACAAAAGCACAGTATTTAAGTCCTTTAAATATTTCTCATGGCCTTTAATAATGCCACAGTACTCAAACACAATGGCAATATTTTGACCACAGTCAGATCCAGACTGCTGGAAAATCTGACAGATGCTGCTAGACAAGCCCTCAGAGATTTCCTTCCGTTTAGTATACATTTGCCCTTTTTCTCAGATTTTCAGTTCACTTGATCCTTCATGAAGGAAATAAAGGGAATGTTGGAATAGCAATTTTCAATATCCAGATTCCAGACACATCACCCAGCTACAGACAGAACTCAAATCCAAAGCATTCCTGGAATCCTCGTGCTAATTACCACATTATCAAGTCCTGGAAGGACTGTGAGCTATTGAATAAGGATTCTGGGTAACTTGATTCCCCTAATGAACTGGAGCCACACAGACGATGGAATGAAAGGCTTGTAGCCAGTCTGGGCTGCTGCCTTTCACCCCCGCAGTCTCAGAGTTTTGGCCTCTTCTGGGCTTGGCACATGGCCTGTCTTTCCCCACTGTCAGCCTCTCTCTTAGTGCTTCTTGGCAGTCTTTCTCTGCAACAGTGACTGGCCAGACCCTTGTCCTGCCTTGTGACCTGGTGCTGCCACTGATAGGCAATGTTTGCTTATTCATCACCCCATTGTCTTTGAATTTGTTAGGACTACATTATTCTACCTGTGTTGTCAATGGCGTTGAGGTATCCAACAGTTTTCAGCTATGCTCACCTGAACCCTGTTTCCAGGAATGGTTCCAGGTCGAGCACTTTCTCAGTGTTGTCAGATGAATCTGGGGCTCTGCCTTTGAACATCTCTAGCCCATCCACCCCATCACTGGATCCTTTTGGTAAATGTCTCATATCTTAGTGTACAGCTAAATCCCTTGAGGATTTTGCTAGAGTGAAGGTTCCGAGTCAGTATATCTGAAGCGGGACTTGGGGTTTCCTCATTTCTAATAACTTCTTTGGTGACCACAATTCTGCTGGTCCAGGGACAGCTCTTGAGCACCAATTCTCTAAATAGGCTCACTTTTAGCATCTTTTCATTCCAGGAATTTTGTCCCTATTATGCGGCCTCTTTGGGGGAGTCCTTCTATATGGTAATGGAGAGGATGATGCTAACATAGTTCCGAGTCCCAAGAGCCTATGGCAAGGTTTTTCAACCTGAGCATCATTAGCATTTGAGAATGGCTAGGGTTGTATTGTGACCTGTAGGCCAGTTGTCAAAATCCTTGTCTTCTACCCACTGCAAATGAGTAGCATCATTTCACCTGCAACTATCAAAACTGTCTCCTGAAACTGACAAATGTTCACTGGGGGGCAAGAATTGAGAGCCAGTGGTATTATAGAGAAAAATACAGACATGCAGAATAAATAACTAAATGAAATGGAGGCTCAAATTGCAGAAGCCGTATACGCATTGTTCACCAAGAAAGGTTATTAAGATTTTGATATGTGATGCATTTGGTACATGGTAAGTTCCTAAGAAAAGTTTGTTAGATAAATGAATAAATTGCTGATGTCACACTCATCTAATACAAGGATATTTGCATATTTTGTATGTCAGTATCTAACTACTTCACTTACATGATGCACTTTCGTGGATACATTTACCAAATGCTCTTTGAGAGGAGGGAGGAAACTTATTTTTCAAGATAATTTGAATGAAATATAGATATTTTAAAGGAAATAAAGCTCTTAAAGAAGCTTCTGTACAGCAAAAGAAACAATCAAGAAAGTGAAGAGAAACCCCACAGACTGGGAAAAAAAATCTTCACCACCGACACATCTGACAGAGGACTCATCCTATTGCAGAGACACTTGTACAGTCATGTTTATTACTGCTCTTTTCACAATAACTAAGAGATGGAAGAAACCTAAGTGCCTCTCACCTGAGGTGTGGTTAATGAAAATGTAGTACATTTACACAATGGATATCTACTCAGCACTAAAGAAAGATTAAATAATGAAATTTGCAGGTAAATGGATAGATCTAGAAACTGTTATACTAAGTGAAGTAACACAGACTCAGAAAAAACAAAAGGTGTATGTTCGCCCTCATTTGTGGATCCTAGCACCAAATCCTTACAAGTTACTGTATATTCTAATGTAACTGCAGGATCCAGGAATATGGAAAGGAACCAAGGAGGTAAAGGGAAAGAAGTAACTTGAAGAGAAGGATAGTTGGAGAAAGGTGTTACTACGGGAGAAATATGTAAAAAGGAGGTAGTTAAAGGGGAAGGGGGAAGGAGAGCTAGACAAAGAACTATGGGAATAAAGGGGGAAAATCCTCCAGATACATAGTAAAAAAATGGTTGTTTTTAAAGGCAGTTTGTGTTACTTTTCTTGATATCTATCACTCATGTTAGAGTACAACGAGCGTGTGTACTCAGAGCTCTGTAAATGCTTTTAAGTGTTATGGTGAACTTTGTTACTTGGCATATGGGATGCTGAGACTACTTCACCCTGGCCCATCACATGAATCAGATGAAAAGCCAGCAAGTAGATAAGTTGGAGGATTTGAGTAAGAAGAGAATGAGGGAGTACCTGCATTAACAAACTGGAGGAGATGAAGAGCAGAGGGGTGCCTTTGTCGTCAACATCAGATTGCCATCTGAACAGAATTCGCACTTGCCATTGAATGGCAACTTAGACATCTTTTGGTTATTTATCTTAAGAGGGAGGCAGGAATAGAAGATGGTTTGAGCTTGAGGTAGGATCAAAAAGCTGTGACTGAGGAATACAGAGAGTAGAAGGGCATTTGAGGACAAATAAAGAGAGGAATGATAAACGGGGTGCATAGTAGAGAATATCTCGGTGAAAACTTTTAGACATGTACTTGCTAAATGTTATTATCCCCCAACTTTTTATAAATGGAAGCCAAAATGGGCCCACAGGGAATGTTCTTGGAAATATATAGCAATTGAATAGAAATACCCACGACTGCCAAAGGAAAGTGTGACACCTGCTCCTGTTGCCAAAGTCAGGAAGCCTTTGCCCAAAAAATGGCAAATCTTTCCTTTCTGAATACGGTTTCTTAATCAAGACCCAAGTCAATTCCTGCACGTAAGTGGAAATCAGCAGATCAGAAGTCAAGGCCAAGCTCATAGAAGGAACATTCCCCCTCCAATTTTCCCATCTGAAGAATGGGGAATCTAGAACTTTCTAACAACTTATACTTGAAGAAAATACTGTGAATCAGAAATGCATTTCTGAATTTTTGTTTTTTTGTTTAATAAAGAGTAGTGTTGCATTGCAAAAACTTGTTTTTCTCTGGACAATAAACTGTAAAACATCGCTATACAAAGAATTCACCAGCTGGCTGCGGAGTGCACATCTTAATCACAGCACTGGGAAGCAGAAACAGGAGGATCTTTGTGAGTTAGAGGCCAGCCAGGTCTACATAGCGAGTTCTGAGCCAGCCAGGCCTTCACAGTGAGACCCTGTCTCAAAAATCAAGAACAGAAACAACAACAATAGAATTCACCTACCCACAAGAATCAAATTGAAGATCTTAAAGACATATCTGCACTGCCATGTTCATAGTTACCCAGTTCACATTTGGAAAGAGACTGAAGAAAATATCTGTCAACATGTGAATGGATAAACAAAATGTAGCAAAAATTTTTTGTGACATGATACAACATGAATGAACTTTGATATAAGGCAGTCACAAATGTGGTTTGGTTATATTCATTATAAGAAGTTTACAATTCACAGAAACAGAAAATATTAAAAATACAGAAACTTCCACCATAGAAAACCAAAGCCTTTGAATAACAGTCACTTTAGGTTTTAGAATTAGAAATTGGCTGGTGAGCAGTGTTGGGTAGCTTTCTCTGCACACATAGCCAAGATTCTACTTACCAGAGCTTTCTCATCAGGAGCACAATTTGTTCATGGAAAGGAAGAAAATTTGTTAACTGCCAGGTGAAGGCTTTTGCCCCATGTTCTATCAAGGCTGTGTCTTTTATTGGTATGGGATAAGGGCAAAGACACTGGAAGTAAAGGACACTGTCCTTTACTCCTTAAGAAGGAATCTCTCAGTTGGTAAAAAAGAAATCAAAACAAAATAGTAACAAAACTCTAAAGGTATACTGGGCTCACAATTCGTTTCGCTAGCGATTCAGTCCTGTGGGGGAGGAGGGAGTCAAGTAGACGCCATGGAGATCAGACACCTGGCTGATTAGCTCCACTGGGGATGCTACGTAGGGCAAGGCTTTGTCATCCTGTCTCTTTGAAGCAGTGTCTTCTCTGGGGGCCTTTAAAAATAGGATACATTCTCAGCAGTTGGAGAAGACACAACATAAATCTTCCTGGACTATTGAGTGGATGAGAATATGAACTTTCATCATCCTGAACTATTTGGGGCACTGGGTCTTTTGTCCATTTGTACTCCATAGTTAACAGGAGATACTGAAATTATGTATATTCCACCCAGACCTCCTGATGCAGCCAGATATACAGTTGAATAAATTATTTTGCAAGTAAAATAACTTCTGCTAGTAAAATATAAACTGTTTTAGTTACTGTTGATATTTTATTATTTTTATTGAATTTAGCTTTTGAGGGGGCATATACAAATGTGATAGAGCGTCAGGCAAAATCTTGTTTCATCCACACTTACCTACTGAGTCAAGAAAAATTTCAAATGTTTTGGACAAGAACTATACTTTTAACACAGAGATGAAGTTTGCCAGTCTCTGCTGATGCTCTCTCCACAGTGATCTTGTTTCCTCCCTAGGGAAAGTGCTTTGGGGGCTACTCAGATGAAATGCACCCATTTGGGGCTGTACCTACATGATCTTGATTTTCTCCTTAAAATACTGAAACACTGCCAAATGTCTAAGGAGGCCTTATTGTGTAAGGAAATGGTTACCTGAGTATTTTACTTAACAACATTTTAGGGAGTGTCTTGGTTTGACTTCTGTTGCTTTTATAAACATCACGATCAAAAACAACTTGAGGAGGAGAGGGTTTATTTCATCTTACACTTCCAAAGCATAGCCTCTCTTGGAGGGATGTCAGGGCAGGAACTCAAGGCAGCATCCTGGAGACAGGAACTAAAGCAGAAACCATGGAGAAATGCTACTTACTGGCTTGCTTCCCTTGGCATACTCTACTTTTGTTATACAGCCCAGGCTCCCCTGCCTAAGGATGGCACCACACATAGTGGGTTTAGACCTTCTATGCCAAATAGAAATCTAGAAAATGCCTCACAGACATGCCCATGGAGGGAATTCCTCAACTGAAGTTCCCTCTTCCCAGATGACTCTAGATTATGTCAAGTGGACAGAAAACTAACCAACATAAGGAGATGTATTTTTACAAGATGCAATGTTCCTTTAAGTGTCTGATCATTCTTATCATCCCTTTCCCTCAACTCTTGTCAGTCAGTAACCTGTACTCCCTCTGTGGTGTGCTCATTTTGAATTCTTCAGTGTAGAACTGGAATTGTGCCATATGTGCTCTTTCACTTCTGACTTTTTCTACTTGTGGTAAAGCTTTCACATTTACCATGTCACTCCAGGAATGAGTAGGTACTAATGTTTTAAGCAATCACAATGTACAAAGCAAATAGGCACTGAATTTGCCTGTGCCCAAATCATCTTTGTATCTAATATTGAATGCCATAGTCACAGACAGAATACTTAACAGTGTAGTTAATGATCACTGTAACCAAAAATAGTTGGTCTAACCGAGTTAGAAATGGCAGATTGCGTGAAATACAAACAAGAAACATCGTAACTGAGGATTTGGGAAAGAAAATGCAAGGCAAATTACTATTTGGCAGATCCAAATAAGATAGGAAAAAACAATGGTAAGATGAGGTCAGTGGTCAAAGGTGTAGGATAAGTGGCCAAGGACCTGAAGTATTTGGTTCAATTGCAGCAATCTTGACTGATAGCATGTGCCTTTATACTTCTATATAAGAACCACAGGATATTGCATGACAAAGATCTTCAAGCTGTCTCTTCCAACTCCATAACTGTGCATGAACAATTTGAGTTTAAGAGGTTAAGAGAGCTCCTTAAAACCACAAAACTTCGTCTTCTGTCTCCTCAGTAGTGAACTTGGTTATAGGTTCATACCAAACTACAGGTGAGTGTTTATTTCCTCTTACAGTGTCATACTGTACAGGAGCCTGCTGAAGGTCTTAGATATCTTTTTAATATTTTATTTATTGTTTTTATTTTCTGTGTATGAGTGTATTGCCTGCATGTATGTGAGTGCACACATGTCGTGCAATGCTTTGGAGGTCAGAAGAGGGCTTCGGATTCTCTTGGAACTGGAGTTAAGGACGGTTCGTAGCCGCCATGTGGGTGCTGGGAATTAAACCCGGATCCTCTGCAAGAGCAATCAGTGCTCTTAACCACTGAGCCATCTCTCCAGCCCCATGGTCTTAGATAGTTTTAAAATTAGCTTAAATGTTTGATGGTCCTTTGACATAACATGTGTACATGTGGGGTGTATGTGTATGTGTGTGTGTGCGCATGTGTGTGTGTGTGGTGTGTGTGCACATGTGTGCGTGTGGTGTGTGTGTGCGCGTGTGTGTGCATGTGGTGTGTGTGTGCATGTGTGTATGTGTGTGTGTGCGTGCATGTGTGTGCGTGTGGTGTGTGTGCGTGCACGTGTGTGTATGTGTGTGTGCATGTGGTGTGTGTGCGCGTGTGTGTGCGCATGTGTGTGTGTGTGTGTGTGTGGGGTGGTTGTGTGGTGTGTGTGTGTGTGTGTGTGTGCGTGTGGTGTGTGTGTGTGTGTGTGTGTGTGTGTGTGTGGTGGGCTCAGAGGCCTGGCCAGAAGAGGGCATCAGGTATTCTGTGTTGCCACTTTCTTCCTTATTCTTTTGAGGCAAGACATTTCACCGAATCTGGAGCTATGTTGGCACTCAAAAATCCCCATGATCCTCCTGTTTTTTTGTGCCCTTCCCTGCATAGTCCTGAAGTTACAAGTCCACCTTTGGCCACACCTAGCTATTTACCTGGGTGCAAGAAACTAGATGCCATGCTTACACAGAAAGTGATCTTACCTACTTCCAACTCTCTTTCTCTAAAATAATTGTTAAGGTTTAGAAATTGAGAGACATCACTGAAGTCTCTAACACCTCAAAGAGAAAGTTCTATTCCTGAACGGTAATTTGAACAGTAATGCCCAGAGAATGCACCGAAACACAGGAAATAACAGCTGAAAAGTGCGTTGTGTTCAAAAGGAGTGTAAAATTAGCATCTGCCACTTAAATTCAGAATGATAGCTTTTAAATAAATCCTTGTTCTAGTTTTGCCACATTTCTTCAGAAAATAAAAAATAAATGAAAAACAAGCAGCTCCAGTAGTCTTGAAATTAGCCAAAAGAATTGTAGGGACTCTGTAGTTAGAAAACAAATCATTAAAATGGTGATATATTTTTTGACATGGAGACTTTGATAAAATGTTTAGAAACAAAGAGATTCTAAATTTCGAAGTTTTATGCATGTTGGAAATATATGAAACAAATCTGTTAAAACGCTAAGGCAATGCATTTCAAGTGTATGAGAATAACTCTGAAAACCTTTTGTTTGTAAAACAAACCTATAATCTGCATCAATTGTTAAGCATCTGGAAAGTTATCCCAAAATTATTAAGAATTTTATCTTCAAGTAATGGAATGATGCAAGGATTTCATTTCTGTTGGTCTTTTTCTCTTAGGTTTATCTTCCAGTTTTTTCTACAATGAACCCGGATTATGTGTATAAATAAAATTGTCAAACTAGGCTTTTCCTTGAATATTGGTTTTCTAGACTGTTCCTATGACAAATATCTTTTTTTGGATTCTGTGGCGAAAATAGAACCAAATTTTCTTTGCCATCTTAGAAGCTCAGAAAATGCTCAATTGTTCTTCATGAAAATATCAATCAAGAGAAAGAGAAGCTTGTGAAAGGAAATGAACCTAAGCAGACCTGGCCTATTCTTGCCCCTGAGTGCATCTCAGAGCCATGACTCCTTTCAGGCCTTTTAATTTCTTTTATTCATCTGCTCCCAACAGTAAATGCACATTCACTGCATAAGATTACCTCCTAAGCTTTAGGCTTCCTACTTTATAAATGAAACAAACAATCCATCTCAACCCTGTTGCTGAATTTACTGGACTACTGACCTTTGAGCTTATTAACCCCTGTACCTCATGAGAAAATCACTTTACAAGGATCTTTGAATTAACTCACTGCTCATGACTGAAGTTGAAAGCTGCAAGAATAGACCACACTCATTCCAAAGGGCTAACCCACCAAGATTATCATGATCCACAACTATGAGAGGAGATTTTTAATTTTTTTAACATTTATTTTACTTAATTGGGTATATATATATATA
>NW_008340854.1:427581-508516 GCF_000622305.1 Nannospalax galili
ATTCTAGAGCTAGAACTATAGGATGTTGTGAGCCACACTATATGGGTGCTGGGAACTAAACTCAGGTCCTCTGAAAGGCCAAGAACAGTATATATAAGCTCTTAATCACTAAGCCATCTCTAGCACTGATCAATGCCTTTTCAATCACAGATTATATTAACAGTGCCTCAAGTTTTGTAACATGTATTTTTTAAGTGATCCTGGAAAAGGGGAGGGAGGGATATACATTCTCCTATAAATTTCACAATACTTCTTAAGGGTGGATTTCTAATTCCCAACCAATGGGCCAGATGCATTGAAAAATATAAAAAAGGACTAGAAACCGTGCTGGTCACATAAATAACGAGAGAAGTCTCTGTTTCTAGATTTGGAATCATGGCATGTGAAATACTGCATTGAGTTTTACTGCTTGTAGCAAAATGTGGATTTATTTTGAATCCTCTCTTTTCACAGTTTTCCTCATCTGCTTGCAGTTTACTGCCTTAGTGTTTCTTAACAACTGTGCTGAGGGGTCACACTCATACAATGACCTGAGCGTAAACATATTTATGTTGCTCAGGTTAACAGACCTGCTAAGCTTCTATTCAGAGTGCAGTGATATTGCACTGTGGCTTTAACTTACATTTCTCTTTCATTTACATTGCCTAATGATGCTGCCACATCTGCATGTGTTTATTTGATAATTGCGTATTTTCTTTAGTGAAATGTCTCTTCAAGTCTGCCAATTTTATGGTGTGTTTTCTTAATTGTTGAATTTGGAGCATTTGCTATATATTATGGACAGAGAACTTTTGCTAGATCTACTATTTGCCAGTAACTGTTTCTTTAGGTCCTGTCAATCTTTTTGTTCACTGAACATTAGCTTTCCCCACTGAAGGTCTATATTTTTTAAAAAATAGATCATATTTCTAATGAGTTGTCCAAGAAATCTTTCCTTGAATTGCTAATGATATTTCATCTCTAAATGTTTTGTAACTTGGAATTTATGTTATGTTAAAGGAATATTTTGAATTATATTATGTAGTTTTAAAAATTAATTTTTAGTTAAAAATATAAACATTTCTAGTAATTAATTTTTCTTGTAAAATAACTACCTGAATTATTTGATCTCCTTTTTCAGTGTATTTTTATTAACTCTTTTTGCATTTTATATAAATTCATCTTAATCATATTTAAGTGCTTCCCCTATCTGCAGTCACCTCAGAGCTCATCTGCAGGATTTCACACAGTCGCTTTCTCTAAGAAGTAACATGTTTACATTGAAAGACTTTATGTATGTTGGAGAATTTGGAAAGGGAGCAAATGGCAAACTCACATTATAGGAACAGTGACAAATTTTACATTATTGTTGAAGCTTGGTAATACAATTTTGTCAGTAAACAATATTCAAAAATTATAGCAGACATATAGAATTTCAAATTTATATTCTAATATATAATTACAAATTTTTAGTTTGAGGATTATATCAGTTTAGTTATTAAAGTAGTTTCTATTTCTTTTTTTTAACCTCTGGGACTATGATTTTTAGCTCTAGAAGTTCAGTTAGGGCATAGGTGAAGCCATACTGGAGCTGTAGAAGAATAACAGAAAAATAATGGAAAACACCTTGGTGCCTGATAATGGGTGAGGTCCAACATCAAGGTGGGAGACCCAAGACCTTTGTGAAGTGAGGATCATGGCTGAGTCTCAGGGGAGATGGGAGGTCTGTTTTAGAGGATTAATCCTCCCGAGATGGGTTATCCAATATTTCTATCAGTATTTATTCTCCTTTTAATTGCCTTGCATTTTTTTATAAAAAAATGAATGGGCTGGAAAGATAGCTCAGCAGTTAAGAACATTAGTTGTTCTTGCAGAAGACATGGATTTGATTCCCAGCACCCACCTTGTGGCTAACAACCTTCTTTAGCTCCAGTTACAGGGGAATCTAATGCCCTCTTCTGACCTTTGTAGGCACTGCATGACATGGGTGTACTTACATACATGCAAGCAATATACCCATACACATAAAAAACTAATAAATATGCAAATATTAAAAAATAGGGTCTGAAGATCCAACTCAAGTGTCATGCACTCGCCCTTTATGTAAGAGGTGTTGTGCATGATTTCTACAAAGAAAGGCACAATAAACACCAAAAATCCTCATGTCAGTATATGTGTCAATCAACTGACATTCACTGTGTTGTGTTCCTTTTATCTATTTCTACTTTTTTGATATTACCACACTGTCTTAATTCTTCTAAACATAAAATAGGTTTTTGAAATCAATCTGGTTTTATTATCATTAAAATATTCCTCTTTTTTAAACCTCTTTTTTTTTTTTTTGTCTTTTTGAAGCAGGGTCTCCCTGTAGCCCCAGCTGTCCTGGAACTCACTAAGTAGACCAGGCTGGCCTTGAACTCATAGAGATCCACCTGTCTCTGCCTCCAAAGTGCTGGGATTAAACCTCTTTTTTAGCTATTCTAATTCTTTAGTCAATTAACAAGGCACTGCTCGGCACCATAATATGGTAAACACCTATTGTTAATGCTTATAAATTCCTGCATAGGGTTACTGCATTGAGAACACTAGGTTGGACTGAAGTGAATAAGTAAGCATGTTCTTTCTTGGAAGGCTTTTATGAATTTCAATTGGCAAAACTTTTTAGAATTGCCTTGTATCTTCATTCAGTAAGATCCAATTCAGTTAGCTTTTAATTAAGAGTTTAAAAAGGAAGGAAAAAAGGCATGATAGTGACTTCTTTAACATTCACTTGAAACATATTTCCCCAAATCATGGTTTCTACTTGAAGAATTTATCAAAATAAATACATAAAAATGGACCACCTGGACATTAATGTCACCCTTTTGTCCAAAATAAACTTTGTAGAATATTTATTTAAAGCCATGTCATAAAACTAGAGATTGATAATTTTTTGAGCAGTTTCCAGTACCAAGTCCCAGTGATATGAAGTTATCTAAAAATCTCCTTAGTGCTTTGCAACCTTTGGCATAGTTGTGATTCTTTAAAAAACAAAAGGTAGGGAAAAGCTTCTTAGAACAAGTACACTTACCACTGGACTATATTATGAAATAAACCTGGATATACAACCAAGATACATGATTATAAAACCCCCAAGATACTTTACAGACCTTGTGTGTGGAAAACCGTTGATATCAACAGATGTTACATGGAAAGAATGTATGTCTTTATTCCTCATAAACCCCAACCAAAATTTATGTTGTCAATAGAGTTTTTGCAGGCATTTGGACTCATGGACGTGGTTCACATGGTGAAATAGGAGATGCTAGCTTGTTTTGACAGAATGAATAAAAACCTTTGATCAGTGGACTGAAATGCATTTAAACTAGTATAATCCAAAGACTCTAAGCATTAATGGGAATGGAAGAGTTCAATTTGATCTCTATTAATTGTAGCATTCTATATGATGTGTGTGGGTGTATGAAGGTGATGGCAGTGCCCACAGAGGTCAGAAGAGAGCATCAGATCTGGGGCTGGAATTACAGGTGGTTGTGACCTGTCTAATGTCCAATTTAAATCCTTTGCAAGGGTAATGTGCACACTTAACCACTGAGTCATCTCTCTAGTCCTGATGAATATATTTTATATTAAAAATTCACAAATATATTACAAATTACAAATATTTTTGGTTTTTTTTGTTTAAACATGACATTTTAGCTGAAATAATTTACAACAGAATATTTCTGCATTATTTAATTTTGTTTTTATCTTTTAAAGTAACAGTATGAATGTAAGGACAGCAACTAATGAAAAAAATTACTTTATTTCATAGAATTTTGAAATTAGCATGACAAAAGTCTGATTTGTTCAACAGCTCATATATAAGAATTTCAAATAATATTAATAGTAATTCCTATAACTGCATCTATCTATGTAAACGTTCATTGATAATCAACTGTTCAGTAAAATGGAATGTCTATTGTATGTCAGCTTATACTATTACAGAATTATAGAGGCCGGAGAGATGACATGGATGCAAGTGAAATACACTATAATTAATGCTGTTAATATGAAAATCATTAAAGGCCAAATAAAATGCTTCTGAAATCAATATGAAACTGCAGATTAACATAAAGAGTAGACGTAGCTCATTAAGTAAACTATTCTATTCAATTTTTTAGAAAAACAGTGCTTCCTTTTTAAATTTGGCAAAACGTTCTTTGGAACATGGATGTTTCCACACACTTTTCCTAAACCACTTGTAAACTTTTGTGAGTTCAGTCAACCTGAAGAAATGAATGCCTCACAAACACATTTGTGTAAACAACTATGACATAAAATAAAATGAGACAACAAAAGACTAGGCTACCAAACACCAGAATAGGACTAACAGAGAATAAACCTTATTGATTTGGCCATTGTTGTCTTATAGAACCTGAACTTTATTTTTCCCTGTATCTGCACCCCACAGTTGTCACAAACATTTACAAAACTGTATTGGATTGAGCAGTTATTTGCATAGGTTTACTTGGAATCACTCCTGAGGGTCCTTGGTTTCCTACTGGACAGACAGGTTAACAAAATGTTACCAAATAAGAGACATTGACATTGGATTCCACCCTGATCCTTCACTAGTTTTCCTGTGGGAATCTGATACAGTTTGGCAAAATCCTAAAACAATAGTAGGTTTATTTTTCAGGTTTCATACTCTAACTCAATGAAAAAATCTAAAAGACTTTGCCCAAGATATTTCAGGGAAAGACTAAACTAAACATAGCAATTACTCTAGTAGAGGAAGGGAAAATCATTGGAAAGTGACATCTACTGCTGTAAACTCAGTGACAGCAGGCTCTGAGAACATTTACCCACATTCTGGGAGATCTTTCATAAACTGCCAATGAGATCCTCTCCCAAACGGTTCCATCTGTTTCACAAACAAGACCTGTTTGTTAATTTGAATTATAATACACTGCTTTAACATTAAAATATAATCATCAGTGATGACACAAATATGTGGCACTCCCAGAGAAAGAAATGCACACCAAGCACCAGGCTAAGAGATAGAAATAAGCAAGATAATAAATAATTTATCTTACTGATCAGAGATAGATTCATGATCACTGAACTATGGGAAAGAGGAACTTTCAGGAAGGACACCTAGAAAAGTGAAAATTTGTTCAGGAATGGTTGATTTCAGACTTCGAGACATTTGTCTCTCAGTTTTACCTTTGAATAATGTTGGATCTAAAAATTAGAATGTGAGTAATAATACATTCATATGGAGTAATAGTTACGCTGGATGGTCTGGATCTGTATATCAGTTCTTCTACTAAACTAACAGTATGTTTCTGGGTGTAATACTGGATTATCCTGTGCCTTCCTTTCCTTGTCTGCAAAACGGGATAATACCAGTACCTAGTTTATAGTGATTTTTGCATGTTCATTTAAGTACTTAGTCCAGTTGCCTGTTACTAAGCAAATGTTCCACAAATATTATTGTCATTGTTAACACTATCCCCACCTTAAAATAATAAAATGGAGCCATAGAACCCCTATCTCCTAATCTGTGTATAGAACACAGTGGTAGACATCACCTGCAAGGGCTGCTGTAGAACAAAGACTGGATTTGAGAGTTTGGGGCTAGAGCCTTTAGGAGAGATGACCACATGTGAACAGCTTTACAACACATCTGACTGCCCAAGTGTATTGGTTACTTTCAAGGAAAGGTTTATTAAGCTCATGGTTGGAACCATAGCATATAGAGAAGGTAGAAGGAAGGGAAGCTAGCTGGTCACCTTGCACCTGTAGTCAGGAAGCACAGAGGTGAAGCTGGTGCTCATCAGTTTCCTCTCCTTTGCCCTCTTTTACTCATTTGGACTTTAGCCTACAGAATATTGCCATCCATGCTGAGGGTGGGTTTTTCCTTCTTGGTTATAGTTCTCTGGCAATGTCCTCACAGATACACCCAGGTGTATCTGTGTCCTAGATTACTCCAAATCTGGTCAGGTAGACATTCAAAATGATCACCAATATCATCTTTGTGTCTGCACTGGTGTGATCTATATGATCACTGACAAACGAAGCAGACTGAGAACATGAACCTGGCTTGGACTTCACAGGGGCTTATATTAGCATCTGTGACTGCTAACAATTTTTAAATTCCCTATGTTTAAATTCTAGGTTGCTCTTAATAGAATGATGCCTTTTTATGAACATTTTGAGACTAGATTGCATTAGGCTATGAGGTGGAGAACACAAAAGGGTCATTCCTAGGCTCTATGAAACATGAAATTCACCTTCAACTCCTCAGAGATTTCACTGATTTCAGAGTCCCCTTATCTTAATGAGAAATTTTGGAAGTGCACCAAAAGATGTATCTACTTAATGATTTTTTTTTCTAGAAGAGTAAGAGAGACTGAAGTTCCTTCACACCTTAGAAGCCCCTTAAGAAGCAGGGTTCCAAGGTCACCTAGTGATCTGATGTGGATGAGATTTTGGATTACCTAGTCTATGAACTCTACCTTCCAGAGATACTGTTTTAGTAGCTCTGGGTGGGGCCTAAGAACTTTGCCTTTCTACCAGTATTCACATGATCCTTAGTAGAGGAAGCTATAAAATTCACACAATATAGTAGATCTGTGCTGATTCTGCTCCTGTACAGATTGGTCAGATATTATTTCTACATGTTCCCCACTGTCTCTGTTTCTCCTGAGACCTCTCTGAGCTCATCTGCAGATGGAACTTTTAATTTTTTTTTTTTTGGTCTTTTTGAGACAGGGTCTCCCTGCAGCCCCAGCTGTCCTGGAACTCACTATGTAGACCAGGCTGGCCTTGAACTCACAGAGATCCGCCTGCCTCTGCCTCCCGAGTGGTGGGATTAAAGGCATGTGCCACCGCACCCATCAGAACTTTTAATTTTTAACATAGCTGACACCTCCCTGTCCATTCTCTTCTTGCACATCACCCAGTACCGGTGCAGTGCCTCAGTGACCAAAGTCACACTGTAAAATTCAAATCTTTGGTTTCCCTTGAGCTCATTCTCTCTCCCAGAAGCGGCATTTTCATCACCAGGCTCACTTATTTCTTCATGTCTCCTCTTATATAGATACAACTCTCGAAAGACAATATTCAAAGGTTTAGTTAAACATTCACTTTTAGTAGCATTAGTAGCACCAAAAATAAATCTTCTAAATTTAAGATTGTACATTGGTTAAAAGTTCAGCCTCTCTGAAGTTTTTGTTGATAGAAAGGTTTTCCCTGTTCAAGGAGGGAGTGCTTTCTGGCTGCTTGTTTCCAAGCGTGCCCTGAGATTTAGCCAGGGTTGAATGGAAGACCATTGTAATAAAATAATCCACATACATCATGTAATTTTACTGGTTTTATAGTCCCTATTTTTCTCCAAGTTAGGGAAAAGAGCTGTTTAGATTTAGACTGGAATAGAATCCTGACTCATGTCAACAAATCACTGACAAAGCAGTGATCAAAAAAATACATAAATAAAAGCAAATTTTATTAGAACTTCCAAGACCAGGCAAACATTGATTGATTAAAGTGAAAACACACAATGCTGCATGCCAATGAGATCAGGATATGGGACTGGAAAAATATTTGAAATATTTATTTCAAACACTATCCTGAAGTTTTTTTCTTTCTGAATAGAAGCTATCTAAAACCTAGCCCAAACAATATGTTTATTGCTCTTTAAGAGAAATCTTTCAATATGAAAATCATGGTGGCATGTGAATAAGGTTGGAAATTTTGTGGTGTTTCTTTAATTATTTTAAAAATCATGGTGTATTTTATGACACTGAAAACATAACGTGCGACTCTGCTTCATTCCTGCAGCAGTATCTGAGGGTCTGTGATGAAGTTTCTGTGAATATTGACAGTGTGTATAGATGTCATCTAAGAGAGTCACAGGATTTGAGCCGGAAAGGGGGCTAAGAATGGATCCACGCAATGAGCAGTAGCACGTGGAAAATGCAACTATTTTTCTTTCTTTACCTCTTAAGCATGCCAAGTAAAATTTCTGAAAGTGTGCAGTTAGGAAAGGGGTGGGGAAAAAAAAGTCATTAACCTGTGGGTCTTTTTTTTTTTTTAATCTTTGGTGAATATCTGAATTTCCTGAACAAATGGATCAAAATATGGTTATCTGAGGCTCTTTCATCTCAGAACCATGCACTCCAATCCTCCTAGTAGAAGCTGGATATCAGTGCTTTTAAATACCTACTCCAGGTGATTCTGATGCCAACATGATACTGACTAGCTTCTACTATATACCAAACATTATACTAAACCACTTCTTTGTGCTGTATTAGCTACCTGAATAATGTGCAATACCACCCTAGAAGTCGGGTCTTATTAACATCAGGTATATATAGAGAGATTTAATAATATTCCCACAGTCAAATCTATCATTACCGGCCAGTAGATGATGATTCAGAATCATCTAGCTCCAAATCTCACCCATTTAAAGTCTTCAAAGTAACCCAGATAAATGTAAACTGCACTACCTAGTAATACCTGGGCATGATTATGAGACTCCACAGTGAAGTAATGCTGCTATTTTTATCTACTCATTATAATGAATAAGGAAAATATATGTCTTGAGATTCAGTTGTTAGAGTACTAGAAGTTATACAAACATCTCTCAGACACAAATCTCTGTTACAGCAAGTGACTTCTGTTATATCAAATGCACATTGTGTGCGTACTTGGGAAAGTTATTCTCTCTGAGGAGGTCTCTTTTCTTTTTAATATTTCAATGGCAAGTTTGAATATAAAACTGGTGCTTGGAGTAAAGAATTTCTATAGAAGTGTAGTACCTAGAATTTTTAGCAGGATTTAATGACTTTGCTGTCATTATCAATATACCTGATTTGGGAAGCTTCTAGTCACCAAGAAACTAGATTTGGACTGTAAGAGGTAAGTGTGTAGCTACTGCAGGTTTACACAATGCAAAGACCTTAGTTCCTAGCACACTCTTCTCATAGGCAGTATGGCTTGATTTCACCTCAGAGAGACATCAAAGTGATGGGCTGTTTTACCAGATGCCCACAATCCCAATGAGAATTTCCCATTTCCGAAGTAGAAAGCATGTTCTCGTGAAGCCCATGGCAGCTGATTATTTCATTTGGAGAATGACAGAAATATTCAACACTGTTTCTAATTTGACTTCATGTCTCTCTGCTCAGAGAAGCTGGGCTAAGGGGCCAATTCTTCACTAACGTCACCAAGCTTTTATTTTCTTCTCTTTGGTTCTCTAGAGCATGAACTTTGCCGTTGCTATTCAGCTAATCACCAGTGCTTTGTTTGTTGCCTGGTGGGACCAGCTTGGCAAAATCGATTCCTCTCTGGACCATATGGTTTTTACAGGAGTTGTTCAATACAGGTTTCCTGAACAAACAATGAATTAAAAAAGGGATACCTCACTAAGCAGCGTATTTCATAATTCCATATCTAAGCAGTCCTGCCTACCACAGCTCCTCCCGTTAGGCAGAAATTTCTCTGATGTATCTTTCCTCTTGGTCGCTGGTGCTGCCCTTCAGAAGCCACACAAAATTCTTCGTATGGGCAACCCCTTTCATGTCTGGATGAAGCTATCAGAAACCTCTATGTGTTCATTCTTCCACATGCTTGTCTATTGTTTCTTTTACAACCAAATTGTAGATATTTCAGGATTTAATCATCTTTCACCAGAGAGAATTTGTCAATACCCCTCCTAAAAAGAGTGAAGAATGGAGTGGTAAGGATAGAATGTGTTATTACTGAGATGAGCTAAACACATTCCAGTTTCTTCTATAGTTTAACTTATTTCTCTCTGGCAACACTCCTTCCAAAACCAGTGTATGTTTAATAAATGTTATTTTCATGAGTATCTGAGCTGTTTTCGGTGGGTATTAGCTTTCAACAAATTAGAATATCTTAGTAATTTTATTATATACTTTAAGGACAGGAGAAATACTGTACTTTGAACACTCATCATGTACCCTGAACTATGAAGCACATTTTGCATACAGGAAAATAAATAATACAACAGAATAATCAATTTTTTTAGGAATCAGAACTTTCTTTGTCATTCACCTTTGATATACTAATATTTGAGTAAAGAGAAATTATTAAACTGATGTTTCTTGAATAAATGAATGGTTTATTGTTAAGTGGAGGTTATGGCCAACTCCTTAAAGTTGTTGAGAGAAGATGGGAAGTAGATACATTGCCAAGTAGAGAATTCATGGAGGTGAGGTTCAATATCAGTATTTGAATACTTACTATGTTCAGTACAAATTTAACAAACATTCAATGACTTCATCAAAATACTGATTAAAATATTGATCAGCTATGGCCCCCAACATTTTTTTCTATTTCCTAAACCATTCTGTCCTGTTATTCTGTATGTAGTTGACAGGTTCACTTTACCTGGGATTAGTTGATTGGTTTTATGAGCTTATAGCTTACTTCCCTGGCATTTAGCTCGTTTCGTGGTGTGTGTAAGCTTAAAAAATCAATATCAAACTACATTTTTAGTGTTAAAAATGATGAAGATGGGATTTGACCCAGACCAGAAACTTATTAAATAATAAGAAAATAGCTTTCAGCTATTTTAGGTTCTTTAAACTCCTAATATCTCTTTGAGTTACTTTGATGGCATGTCTCATTGTGAAGAATAGCAAGGAATGGCTTGAAGTTCAATAGACCATGTAATGTGGAGATCATGCTTAAAGGAAGACTTTCCTCCATTTTCAACATTTTCCAAATTTGATCTTTGAAGAGTCTCCTCAGAAGAACATTTCATGAACTAATGAAAATGCGTTAAAATAAATGTGGATGACCTCTTTTGTCCTTGTGCCCTCAGAACTCCATCAATCACAACTCAGAACAAAATGAACCGGCTTGGCTGTTAGTCCTGGGCAGCTCGTCTCCTGTCCCTGACTGCCTGTCTTCTGGTGTTCCCAGTCTAACCAGATGGCAGTGTTGTGTAAGAAAGAACCATGCAAATCAAGGACTGCAGAACTCCTTAACCCGGAGCTGGAAACCGTGTTAAATCTGATACCGTCTACTTAATGGTGCTACCAAATCAACTTCCTCATTTATAAACTAAATGGAATATGGGATGCTACTTTCAAAGGCTTCCTGTCATACAAACCAATAGTTGGACTTTCTGTTTGAAATGATGAGTTCAACATTTCAGGAACATTTTATGAAAACGACTGTCAAGGAATACACTTGTTTTTTGCATAAGTCAGTTATCTAAGACACACATTAAAGGGAAATCATTCATATAATTTCTAATAGGAAGCCTAACTTTTTTATGAGAGAAGAAATAGGGCCAAAAGTTTTACATGCTAAAACACACAGAGATCTGGAAACAGGCCAAAACACTCTCATGTAGGCAGGGAGCCCACAGGTTTGTGATTGCTTTTCCTGTAATCAGTCACCTAAGATACTAGAATAAAACATTTTCCACACTTTAATCCATATGCAAGTATTTATTAGCTGATGTCTGTTTCAAATGAAGAGTCCATCATTTATTTACCTTATAATTAGCTACAGAATCCCAAAGAAAATGGAAAGGATGTCATGGCTGCCACTAGAAAAAAGGTCATGTTAACTCATAAAATTAGTATATTGATGGGGGAATTGAGACAGGGTGTCTCTGTAGCCACAGATGGCCTGGAACTGGCTATGTAAACTTGGCTGGCGTTAATTTCACAGAGCTCTGCCTGCCTCTGTTTCCCAAGTGCTCAGATTAAAGGTGTGCGCCACCACGCCTAGACAATTAGTATATTGTTTTTGCTATTGTTGTTATTTTATTTATTATTTTACTTTTTAATGTGTATGTGTGTATTGCTTAAGTGTATTGTTAAGCAGTGAAAAACAAGTTCTGGATTACTTGTTCCTATTACACGTCACTGGATAAGCATAAGAAAAGATACCATCAATCACGATTTCAGAACAGCAGCTCTATGACATTGCAACCACTTCTGGCTTCATCAGCTGAATTTTATGAATCAGAAACCTATTTTATTCCACAGAACTACCCCAGTTTCTGCCATTTACTAAGTGATCTATAAATATTTGGTAAATGAAAGTATAACCAAGTTTTCTCATATTTTACAAGAATCCAATCTGTCAAATTTGGGCAAAATCATTTTTGTATAAAATAGTTAAAAGTTGATTGTAATAAATGCTATTTACATAGTGCCTGACACACTATATATGGGCGCTCTCTCTTTCATTCTCTCTCTCTCCACATACACAGACATGTACGTGTGCACGTGCGCGCGCGCACACACACACACACATTCTCATTCAGTTCTTAACTCTCTATAATAAGTTTTAAATTCACATGTAAAGATAATAAATGGAGACATATGTAGCACTCTTCAGAGAAGAGCATTGGTCCACCCGATTGGATTCAGTTGTTACCAAAATTTTAGTACAAGAGTTTTGTTTGTAACATTTTTCCTTTTTCTTAATTTTATTTATTATTTTTATTTTATGTTATGTATATGTGTGTATTAGCTACATGCAAGTGCACCCATGTCGTGTAAGGCCCATGGAGGTCAGAAGATGGCTTCTGATCCCCTGGAGCTGGAGTGAGGGAGGGTTGTTAGCCACCATATGGGTCCTCTACAGGAGCAGTCAGTGCTCTTAACCACTGAGCCATCTCTCTAGTCCTTAATATTTTTTCTCTATTAGATATATTTACCATGTCTCTCTCTTTGTGTGTGTGTGTGTGTGTGTGTGTGTGTGTGTGTGTATGTGCATTCAAGAGCATGTGTTTGCTATAGCAACACATGTGAGGGTCAGATGACAACTTTCTGGAGTCAAACTCAAATAGTCAGGCTTGGCAGCAAGTGACTTTACCTGCTGAACCATTTCACTGCCCTGCCCCCTGCCCCAGAGCTTTGATTGATTCTATGACACTTAAGCCAATGATGGATGGCCTCAAAAGTTACTGACAGAAGGTAGCAGTACTCACAAAACTCTTCTTATTTTTCTGTAAATCAATATCACATAGGCAACTCCATTTGTTGTTCCCAAGAGCTTTTGGTATCTTTATCACAGATGAGTTGCCAGGCTGACAATCATTCTTTCTTGAATATCTGGAAACACTAAGATGTAATATATGTTGTCTTCTTGGCAAATAACTGCCCTGAATTTCATCAATATTGCTTTTATAGAATTTAAAAGACAAACAGTATCAACTTAAGACTTTAATTGACTACCATTAAACAAAAAACCACTGCCAATGAAAATCTCACATGTCTTAGAAGTAAAGCTATCTTTTTTGAATCTCAAATTATTTCTTTACCTGACTTTAAAAAGGGTCATCTCTATTAGCTAAAAATAACAGGGACTGGTTAATCAATTCAATGTAACACAAATCTGGATTTCTGGCTTACTTGCCTGTCATAATCTGCTTTTTAGAAGCCCCAACTTAAAAGTCTATTAACACTTTCATTCCACAAATATTTATGTGAGAAAATTCAAGTACCGGGAAGCAGCTTAACATGCAGTATACAGGGTGGTTTTATGAAGGTGCATAGGACCCACAGCTGCAAGTGGAATTTTTTATCCTGTTGCCTAGTCTGAGGGCAAGGAAGCACAATGAAAACAAACCCTGCTACCCAGACAGCTTCCGGGAGTGCTTAACTAGACTGTCAGCACACTGCTGGGATTTAGAAATATCCTAACGGTTTACAAGAGGAGAAATGAGGCTGGAAAGTTGGGTTTTCTATCAGGCTGCTTTCCTGCTTCTGTAAAAATGAGAACATCATGAAGGATGTGTTTATTTATAAACTTAATATTTTTAAAATTTATTAGAATGAAAATATGTTTCTCATCTCCATGCATACTTGAACTCAGTTACCATGTAATTTATATTCCGAACTGGGACACTTGGTGAGGAAATGGGGCCCTATGACTAATTACCATATGTGTAAATCAAGAGCCTCTCATGGAAACTGGGCCATATAGTTAACCCAATTTACAAATAAATTCATTTTTTAAAAGATTTAGGGATCTTCTAATCATAAATCCAGAGGATTGAAATATAATGAGCTTAAAATCATTAGCGAAGGGCTTTTAACTTTTAAAGCTACTCTGAAAACTGTTGGCACAGGTAATGCAAGTGAGCGGCCAGAGACTTATGGTTTTCAAGGGAGGAAACACTCGGAAAGATGATCAGGGAATGGCCATTGCACCTGAGTTTGAACATACGACTATAAAATGTGGCTCAAAATATGAAAAAGGTGAGGCCATTTCAGGACACTGCCTAAACATGCAAGCTTATTTAACTTTCTTGCTATTCATATACATAGGAACAAACATTCAATTTTTTTCTAGCATCTTGAAGGAGCATTAAACTCCTACCCTAAATATCACTTAAAGTATCTCATCCAGTTAAGAATGAATGGTTTTAATCTCCCTAAAGCAGCCATTTTGTTTTAGGCACAGGACAAAAATCAACTTATAGGAAAGCCTTCTAGCCTGCACATCCCCCTTCCCTGGTCTTCCCTTCTCTCTCTCTCTCTCCCCCCCCCGATTAAAGACATGAATGCTAAATCTGAAGTTATTTAACTTGTGATTCCCCACACAAGCTGTACCTTAAATGAGAGGCCATGGCGGCAGGGTTTATTGCTAATCACGGCCTGTTATCAGGGGACAGTGCTGATGCTGCCTTGTTCCTACAGTCAGGAAATGATGCTACCCAAGTGATAGGGGAGATGTAGTCCTGACCTTCCTCGTCCAGAGAGCATGCTCAGTGCTCTGCCCACTGTACTCCCGCACCCTCTGGGTCTTTCCTCTCACATCCCTTTCCTTCATACCCCTTTCCACTCTTCCCTTAATAATGACCCAGCCTTTTTACTTAAAAGCTTGCTTTCTTCTTTCCCACAGACTCTGTGAAGGAAAATGACAATTAAGTTTTTTTTGTGTGTATGTGAATGAGAGTATATGTCAAGACCAGAGGGCACACAGTTGTTAATTTCCAGGGGCTGTCCACCTTCTTTTGTAAGACAGGATCTCTCACTGGAGCCTGGGACTGCTTAGGTTAGCCTGGTTGGCCTATAAGCCCCAAGGATCCTCCTGTCTGTGCTAGCACTGGGGTTACAAGCAAATGCCACCCTGCTTGGCTTTCTACGTGGGTGCTAGGGAATGGACTCTGGTCCTCATGGGTGCTAGGGAATGGACTCTGGTCCTCATGGGTGCTAGGGAATGGACTCTGGTCCTCATGGGTGCTAGGGAATGGACTCTGGTCCTCATGGGTGCTAGGCAATGGACTCTGGTCCTCATGGGTGCTAGGGAATGGACGCTGGTCCTCATGGGTGCTAGGGAATGGACTCTGGTCCTCATGGCTGCTAGGGAATGGACTCTGGTCCTCATGGGTGCTAGGCAATGGACTCTGGTCCTCATGGGTGCTAGGGAATGGACGCTGGTCCTCATGGGTGCTAGGGAATGGACTCTGGTCCTCATGGCTGCTAGGGAATGGACTCTGGTCCTCATGGGTGCTAGGCAATGGACTCTGGTCCTCATGGGTGCTAGGGAATGGACGCTGGTCCTCATGGGTGCTAGGGAATGGACTCTGGTCCTCATGGCTGCTAGGGAATGGACTCTGGTCCTCATGGGTGCTAGGCAATGGACTCTGGTCCTCATGGGTGCTAGGGAATGGACGCTGGTCCTCATGGGTGCTAGGGAATGGACTCTGGTCCTCATGGCTGCTAGGGAATGGACTCTGGTCCTCATGGGTGCTAGGCAATGGACTCTGGTCCTCATGGGTGCTAGGGAATGGACGCTGGTCCTCATGGGTGCTAGGGAATGGACTCTGGTCCTCATGGCTGCTAGGGAATGGACTCTGGTCCTCATGGGTGCTAGGCAATGGACTCTGGTCCTCATGGGTGCTAGGGAATGGACTCTGGTCCTCATGGGTGCTAGGGAATGGACTCTGGTCCTCATGGGTGCTAGGGAATGGACTCTGGTCCTCATGGGTGCTAGGGAATGGACTCTGGTCCTCATGGGTGCTAGGGAATGGACTCTGGTCCTCATGGGTGCTAGGGAATGGACTCTGGTCCTCATGGGTGCTAGGGAATGGACTCTGGTCCTCATGGGTGCTAGGGAATGGACTCTGGTCCTCATGCTTTTGCAGCATTCACTTTACTGACTAAACTGTCTCCCCAGTCCCAAAATAGAGAAAAAAAAATCTTAGTAGAGAAAATAATTTTCTCTTTTATGATCAGAAATAAGTGGACAGTTTGCTTGTGAGTACTTGGGTTGGTGCTCAATGATCTAGAGAAAGCACAACTACCTCCTCTGGTAAGTGCCATGAAGAATCTTGACCTCTTGAGATCAGTCAGGGAGAGAGGCTTCTGAAGAGGCATGCCAGGCTCTGAGACCAGAAGGGGTCGCAGGTTGGCTCAAGGTGCTGATTGTCCCTTGAGAACCAGTGGGGCAACTGGTATCTGAGAAAGGCTAGGCTCAAACCTATAAGAAACTTGCATCTTATTTTATATTTCATTGTGGTATGAATCATAGTATACATAACTTAAAACATTTGGGTCAATTCCTTTCAAAGCAATTCTTGAAACCCAAAGCAATCTAATAATTGACTTACTGTCATTAAATAGTTCCTCTTCACTTCAATATCTCTAAATCTTACTGTCCTTTATAGGTCACTTAGAGTGGATAAAAGATAAAATGTACACTGATATCTATGCTTGAGTTCTCTCTGGGCCTACACAATGTCCAAAAGCCTGGACTGACTGCTCTAGAACACAGAGTAAGCTTGTAATTCTGATCTCTCCACTGCCAGTCCTTCTGTCAACAGTCCCTCTATCACTCTGCAAGGTATATAGAAGTGGGGCAGGATTTTTTAACCAGTGGGTATGGCTTTTTTAGACTGGCTTGGATATCAGAGCTTCAGGGCCCTCTCCTCCACGCCAGCCTTTCCCGCATGGTAAAGGCTTACAGGCACCTAGAGATTGTGTCCCACAGCCGCGTTGACCCCACACTCTCCCGTCCTCACTCACACTCTCCTGTCCTACTGCTGTATCTGTTTACCTTGAATTTCCTTTTCTGTGATGGTATGCCTCTGGCATAGTACATTCCTTGAATCAAGACAGTAGGTCTTTTTCTTGCCAAGACCACCTAAGAGTATTGATTAGAGGAAAAGATCAAAAGTAGTCATGCTTTTGAAACTATAATATTTCTCTGTGTAAGACTCCAATGAGCAGCAGGGAAGAGATTTAAAAAGGTAAAGAAAGAACACCCGGGAACCGCAGACACACTTTATTTCACACCTAAAAACCTTCTCTGCATAGCCTTTCCCTGTCTCTTTCCTGTTCGTTCATAGCCCACTCTTTTTTATTTCCTTCCTGGGTCTTGAATTTCTGCCTTCTTAACTCTCCTCGTTCTCTTTCTTTCTCTTTGAACTTCTGAACTGCCAGCAGTTGAAAGGACAAGGTGGTCCCTTTAGTCCAAAATTATGAGCTGAAAGAAATTGCTGGTGTTGATGAATGCAAATTGCCATCATTCTCGTGGACCACTAATGGCTCCTGATAGCCTATCCATGACTCGAATATTTGAAGAAGACATATTTCGGTCACATCCAGAAGAACCGGTGCTTTAAGTGTTGCTTTAATGAATCTACTTGATCCATCTGGATTAACAACATGAACTTAAAAATGATGACTATGTGGAAATGAGGGAAGAATCCAATCAGAGTGCAGAGGTATCAATCCCAAGGGTAAGTCTCATTAAAAGAAAATTCTACTTCCCCAAGTAACCTTCCAAGCCCACTGTATAGTCCTTCATAGAAAAAGAACATTATGTTTTTGTATGATGACCTACAATAATAATATGGCAAACTTTTAAAAGAAAATAAACTCCTTGCATTTCTTATCTGTCTTAAAATTTGTAATTTTGACATAATTCAAATACTTTCCATCTGAAACCACAGTGGACACATAAGATTATGCCTTGCTTCTTTTTTTTTTTTAAATAAATATTATAGTTTTAAGTTGGCAAAAATATCCTTTATAGTCATTTATAGTCAGTTTTTAAAAATTATTTATTTATTGTGTGTATGAATGTTTTGTCTGCACTATATAAGTGGAGGCCAGAAGAGGGTGTCAGAGCCCCAGGAACTGGAGATAAGGATGTTTGTTGGTCACCATGTGGGTGCTGAAAACTGAACCCACCTCCTCTGCAGGATCAGTCAGTGCCCTTAACTGTGGAGTCATCTCTCCAACCCTGTAGACAGGATTTTTTTGGCTTCATTTCTGAAGTGCTGGGGAGTGAACCTAGTGCCTCATCCAGGTGAGACAAACGGTGAAGCACTGAGGCACAGCCTCTGTAGTTAGGTTTTTAAAGTTATATGTTTCCATTGAATAAAATATTTACACAAATCACATAGTCATTCTCTTGCAATATCAGATCTTAGAACTACTTTGAGGAACTCTGGCGAGTGTGTGGCTGCATGGGGCAGTTTTCTGTTTCAGTTTATTCTGCAGAGCATAGTCCCAGAAGAGATATTATGTATCAAAGGAGGAAATTGTTTTATTATATCCAATATATGTTGTCAAATTTCACATCTTAGCATTTTACAAATAAAGTTTTAACACTTTCATTGAGAAAAGCATTTTAAAGTTTACTAAACTTTGAAGCAGAAATGAATGAGTTTAAAACAGAATGCTTGCCCTGAAAAATATCACACAATAAACTTGGAGAAATAAGACACATGTGAAAAATAGAACTACTATTCTAAATACAGAAATTTAGAGAAAAATATAATAAGATCACATTTGGCAGAAGAGAATGAGAAGTTAGATTATGGAACATTTTTATGTTTGCATAAGACTGGAGGGGGGTAATTCAGGTTGGTAAATAATAAAATCAGAAAAGAAATTAAGCATTTCACAGAATTCTGTGTGATTCCTGAGTACTGTGTAATATGAGTTTAACAAACTGGTGTATAAGGTCACTAACCACCAGGAGTGAGTTCTGTTATTTCTAGCAGACATTTACCTTTGTCCTTGAAACATCCCATGTTCCTTTCCCACTGGATGTGACTCTAGAGGTTTATCAGTTCTGTCTCCAGTCAGTCCTCCCAAGTTCTTCATCCTCCAAGCATGCATATGTGTGCGTTTCTCAGAGCTCTCGTCTATCTCTTTCTGTGTATACTTCTTAAAGGCTATGTCACCTGATCTGCTGCTTCCAGCCATTACTCACTGAAAGTCAAGTAATCCTCTACCCGTCTCCAAGGTTAGCTTGCAGTTCTACATTTTGGTCTCATAATACGTTTCCAATTGCCTCTGAAAACAAAATTCAACATGTCCAAATCCAACTCCGGTGATCTCTGAATATCTGAAAACATCGCAGCTCACAAAGTACTGCTAGTCTTTATGATCTCATTCATTACACCTTGTGTTATAATCGGTGTCCAAGTTTGGTTCCAGCTCCACAGTGACACCTGATTCCTTCTATCATACTCTCCCTGAGAACACTTTGAGGAATCTTACTTGCTCTACTCACTTCTAGCTTCAACCCCTACTCTGCAACACCCTTAGAATGAAGCAGATCTGTCATTTGTCTAATCACGGCCTTCCAGTGCATCTTGATAACTGCCATATTTAATTGTTAATGCACTACAGCCCTCTACACACACACACACACACACACACACACACACACACACACCAGTTATTTAAACTTTTTAAAACAATTATTTATTATTTTTATTTTATATGTATGCATGTATTGCCTGCATCTAGGTAAGTGCACCCGTGTTGTGCAATGCCCGTGGAGGACAGAAGAGGCTGTCAGATCCCCTGGGACTGGAGTTATGGACAGTTATCAGCTGCCATGTGGGTGCTGGGATTCGAACCTGGGTCTTCTGCAAGAACAACCAATGTTCTTAACTGCTGAGCCAACTCTTCAGCCCCCACACACCAGTTATTTAATATTCACTGAAAAGAGTCAGGAATCTTCACCTAGCTGAACTGTTGTTTGTATAGTTTCCCTTATATTAAATGCTCTCATGTTCTCTGGTCCATTGAAACCTTATAAAACTTTCAGGCCCACACAATATTAATACTTCAAATTCCTATATGGCACAGCACAGAACAGTTAATTTACATTTCTGTCAGCATAACTAGAATGTTTCTTTTCTGAAGGCCAAGTTAGAAAGGCGAGTAAATTTGACTATGTTTAAATTATTTAACCTCTTTGTCCAAAGACTGAACTTCATCTTGCTGCTCCAAAAAAAAAAGGTCACCAGAATATCTGTCAACCCTAAAAGCCTTAAAAAGCTCTACAGCAGAATCTTCAAGTGGCAGGTATGGAGAGGACTAGGGGGAGAGGAGAAAAGGATTTCACAAATTGTCCGTGATTTTCTTTCTAGTCAGCTCTACGATATGTCTTCAAAACTAGGTCAAGATTCTAATCACTTGATTAGCAAGAAATTATCAATAACATGGTATTGCAGAATCAAGTTATTCTAGGCTCTTCCTTCCCATTACCAAGTCATTGCTTAGGCTTAAAGTAAAGATTTTAAGAGGAAAAGACTAATAGGCTGCTAGTGTCCTCAGACTAGTATGCTTTCATGTGCTAGTGACTGGTGTTCTGGCAAAATGCAGTAAATCCTGGTATCAAAATAATATGAAGTAGGCTAAAAAGGATAGAGAGGAAAGAAATTTAAACCCACCCTTCAGCTTTATTTATCATTTACCCTGGGAAAGTACTGAGCTGATAAAAAGAGAAAAAAGAAAGCTAAGCTATTTAAAGAGCATGATCTGAAACTTGAGAAACAAAAACTAATGTTTCTAAATAAGAAAGGGGTGTGAGCTTAAGACTCTAAAAAGCCAATGCATATCTTAGCAAAAATGTCTTTTAAATGAACGGGTCATACAGCCCAGTTTTTTAAGATTCAGAGTTATTTTCAAGATGTGTTTTTGACTTTGTGTCTTTAGATGGAGCCTTGCTTTATTGATTTGCATAGTAGAGTCAAGGTAATGATAAGATCTGTTTTACCCAAAGTGAGACTGTGGAAAAATGCTTTAAAATGATGAGAATAAATGGTCATGCCTTATCAAGGCCAGGCTTTCCTGCCATTCTTTAGGACAAATTTCCCTGAAATTTAGTTTTACATTAAAAAAAAAAGCACAGCGTGTGTTGTTGGATTAAATGCCCCCAAGCAATAAAATAACCAGTGGTTACTAAAGACAACAAGAAAGGATGAATACATTTCACACAATGAAATGGGAAGTTGGAAAATATGAGTGGTGTGGTCTGATATTCCCACTGAAAGAACAAATCAACCAGTTGTTTCAACTTGAGATATATGCATAATATGTGAATGGACTACATTCTAAATAGAGATGATCTGTACCAGCGTATAGCCATCCTAAAGCTGTGGCTTATCATTGCAAAGGTTAGTGTAGAAATGGCTATCATTTTGCCAACATCATTGTTTCTCTCTGTCTCTGTCTCTCTGTCTCTGTCTCTCTCTGTCTCTCTCTCTCTGTCTCTCTCTCTCTCTCTCTCTCACACACACACACATACTTAGGCTGTTAAATAATTTGCTGAGAAGAATTTAATATATTGAGACATTCTGCACAAATGACAAGTCACAGGATTTGCTGACTTTGGAATCTAATAGATACATTTGCTAAACAGAAGACTGATATTCTAGGTAAATACCTGATCTAATATGATGAAGTTATATGTATACTAGAGCCACAAATAAAATACAGTGAATAAAACTGGCACAAAGAATCATAAATACTTATTTTTTCCATGTCAAATGATATGGGCTTTAACATTTGATTTTTAATTATGTGTAGGTCTATGTTTCTGTGTTTTGGAATACGCATTGGTTGCAGGTGCCCACAGAGGCCAGAGGCATTGGATCCCTGGAATTGGATTTACAGGTGTGTGTTAGCTGTCTGACATGGGTGATGGGACTGAACTCTGGTCCTCTGCAAGAACAATATGTGCTCTAAGCAGCATATGGAACAGGAGTACCAGATTTGAAAGCCTGTGTGCTTGGGTTCATATTTTGACTGGTAGCTTCATTTTCTTCCCAGAACAGAGTGATAATATCTACCAGATGTGGGTGTTGTAAGGATAGAAAGAGCTGAGTAACTAACAAACATTGTGGTACTTAGTGTCTGGTACATGATACATGTTTACTAAAGAAGTCTTTTCATTAATATTATCATCACTAGCACAGGCTGAAACAGCACATGGTTTAGACTGCTTCTAACTTCATTTTACACAGGAAATTCATAGAATAATCTAGTTAAAATGTAGACACAGGATTCTGCTGTGCTTGGCATTTCTTATACAGTTCTACAATCCATTTCAGCACATAGCTATGACAGAACCCTCTTTCCAATACATAACATATTTTACATGGTAAAATTCACGTTAGTTAATGGCATTGAATAGGACAGGTTTTACAGAAAAGATGGATTATTTTTCTTTAGGGTGGTTTTCCTAGATATTTTCCTCTATTATGACTTTTTAAAATAGAGATTTACCAAAGGCTTTCTGTAGCCTGGTAAAACTAGAAGTTCTTGTGTTTTGGTTTTTTTTTTTTCTAAACCTCTGTACTTTCTAAAGGTTATGGTCTGGGCCGATATAATTCTCTTTACAGCAGCACATTCAATCGGTAGAGAGCTCTGGTTTTCATTAAACGGCTTGGAATTCTGAGAGTGCAAGTCTTGATTCTGCATTTACCCTTCACTTTGCCACATAATTCAATTCAAACATCAGAGTGATTATCCTCTCTTCCCAATACGCTTGGGTGAGCTCCTGTTACCCCTTGTGCCTTCCTATGTGTCTTTTTTCAGCTGAATCCATTTTATGGAAAATATTCTAGCTTTCCTAAACTTTCTTATTCTTCCCCTTCTTCCAAACTTATGCTTCAACAGTAAATAGTAATACTGCACAAGGAAAAAGACGGCAAGCTAAAACAGGGTTAGGAGCATAATTCTACCAAGCCGTGGAAAAGGAAAGCAGAGTTGACTTCAATTCAAAGGTCAAATGTATTCAGGCTTTCTTATGGGAACGGAATTCCAAAACCTGCTTAAAAGAGCCTGGAACTGAGTTTACCATCTCAGATGAACAAAATTAACCACCTGGTTGAGCCATTTTGTTATTTTTTAGGAACACAGCTAGATTGGTTACTATTTTAGTTATCTGTCATTAGATAAACAAAGCAATATATTTTATGTAAGTACTTTTGACCAAAATGGCATGATAAAGCACAAAAAGATTTAAAGATGCTTTCTGTACGTTCCGTATCTTTTCACAGATCAAAAATGCAAAGTAGCCTCTTTCTTTACTTTTCTGTGCATTACAACATGGTTGAAGCAAGCACACAGCCTTCTCTTCCCAATGCTTCTGAATTATCTGAGAATATTACGGCTTTCAGTTGGATTAAAGGTTGACTCACAATGATAAATTGTGAAAGACAACCTTTTCAAAAATGGCTGGTGTGTTCAGTTACAAGTTACTATCATTCATGAACTAGTGTCAGAGCCACAGGGCAACCAATGTTATAGGGGAAAAATCTGAAATATATTTATTATATTCAACATCCAGGCCTCCCTTTGAGCTTACAGTTTTAAAGTGAAAACATATACACAACTTTGTCTTATTTATCTCAACTGTAGAAAGCATGAATAGAATACTTTTTATCCTAAGGGTCCCTTCAAAGTGCCATCATTTTGGCATATACTCCCTTGTACCCTACTTGTTTGGAGTCAATAACCACCATGCACAAAACAGAACATTCATAATCACAGATATTGCATTCCAATGCTCTACTATCAACCTACTCACAAAAAATGAAACATTAGAGTTCATTTAAAGAAGACTTAGACATGGTTCAAATATCTTACTATGGAATTAAATAAAATGAAGTTCAGAGAGGTTAATGATTTCCCCCAAGCTCCAGTGCAATGTAGTGTTACGGGTGCAGGACAGAAAATTCACCATGTTCTGAATATTGTTTTAGTCTGTGATGCCTTTTAGCCCATTTAAGGATTCTTAACAACTCAATAGCATAGGAATTGCCATCTTGTTTAAATGTGGATGACTTCACAGCAGTTCACAGACATTGACCTGGAAAGTGGCAACATTTTTAGAGTCAATGCACATGTTCTTGAAATCACACTAGAAAATAAATTTAATTAATATGATTTGGGTAATAATACATAGGTATTAAAATTATTTAATGCACATTTTATTGGTACAAGTCTCAGAATGAATATTCATGATTTTGTTATGACAAAACAAGATGCATAAGTCCTGAAATGTACTCAGATGATAGGAATCATTCTAGGAAAGATGTCCTTAATGTCCTTCAAATCATTTTTATTCATCCATAAATATGACTATCAAAATTGAGGGTTATAAAGGCAAATTTTTCAAACCATTGATGGCATGATATCCTACTTCCAGATGGGTAATGGCATAATAGCAAAGAGGTAGATCTAATTTGTATCTGGGAAATTCAAAATATATATATGAAGATTTGCTGAAGCATTCTTTCAGCCATGCAGCTCTCTCATTTAGAACTTAAAACTATTACCTTAGCCTGTTGTGGGTGAGAGGGATGGCTTCCTCTAACCTGCCACTGTACTTACCTCCTAGTGTCCTGCACTAGGCCTTCTGTCAATTTGTCCATCCCACTGTTTAGTCAAAAAACCTGGGTGATATTGGCTCGTGGATCTAGACTGCTAGATGGGTAGATGATATTCGTGTTTTGTAAGCAGCCATATTTCACAGTTTAAATGAAGATAGATAAGATAGATGGATATGTAGTAGTAAGTGGATATAGTTTCATGGTACCTTTTATTCATATTATTTCAGATATTTAAATATAATAAAAGGAGAGGCATGAACATATGACTATTTCCTAGATATCAAATCATAACTAAGAGAACTCATACCTAGTGTACAGTGTCTTTCAAATGCTGCTATCATTTCATTGAGGAAGCACACTCCCTGTAGTTAAGAAAAGGCAATTGGTTTGTAACTTTGATTACATTTGCATTGTGTTGTTATTTTGCAGTCTGCCGACCAAAAAAATGGGATATGAATGAGACTACATAAACTAACTTCTTTAAAGAACATGTCAAACGTGGCTTCTTTGTTTATAGTTTTAAACTATTATGAACAATATAATAATATCTTTGCCCTAAATGTAGAATTGTGATAGCCTTAAATAAAGGACAGCAATGGCCCCAGGGCCAGCCCAGGAATCATCCTTTCAGTTCGAACCACAGGGCTCACAGAACTGACAAGTGATTGGAAGTAATGCAGTGCTCGCCTCAGCTGGAAATGTGTTCTGTCCTTTCCATCATTACCAGGCTCTATTTGAATATGAGCTCTTTGGGAGTATGACTTCACCAAGATGAATAAAATGGCTCCATAGGGATGGGGAGAGGGAGAGAAAGTCCGGGAAGAGTCAGTTGCAAGTGTTGTACCTATAATGCCAGGATTTGGGAATCTGAGGCAGGAAGATTGAGAGGTCAGGGGGAAACCTGGCTACGTACAAGGGGAGCTTGTCTTTAAAAAACACACAAACAACAGAACAAATTAGTCAAGAAAGAGATCAGTGAATGAAGGCAGGAAACTATTACTATGAACCCTGTGCTCAAAAATGAGTCAGGAAGGGCAAGAAAACTTTCTCTGAGAGAGGGTCTTAAATCTACATCTCAAACAATTTGAAATTTGCATTTCAGATAAGACAGGGAGGGTGGTTCCCCACAATGTCACGCCCCCCCTGCCCCCCCCTGTGGCTCACAGTCTGCCTGTGGTGAGGGGCAAATGGCTGGTATGGCCTATGTTCTCCTCTCCAGTCTCCAGGATGATTTTGGCCTCCCTAGGACCACTTTAGGTGGAACCTCAAAGATCTGAGCATCTGTCAGACAATTATAGCATTGTGATAGTATGCTTATGCATCTCTTCCACTTGGAGGCATGTTTATGTCACTGCATAAGTGTCTAACATTTTCTGTTGTCAAAAGACTAAACAAAACAATGAATGAACGCATATGTAGCCAACCCAGCAAAAGGGTCACTCTTGTCTACATTTCATAGTAATGTTCATTTGAAAAATAATAAACTATAAGAACCAAGGTCAGAATGCTCTACATCACAGATGGTCAATTCCGGGGACCCCACATAGGCTAAAATTAGTTTGGAAGGCTCTTTAGAGTTTCAACTAAATCTTGTTTTACCATGCCTCTTTTTTTTTTTTTTTTTTTTTTTTTTTTGAGTCTTTGACAACTTGGAGCTTTGCTGACCCAGGAGCCAGCTAATTAGCACTAGCTACTACTGAGCTGTAAGTGTGTCTTTCATAGGCAAACCAAAAGACCAAGTCCCTAGCCACCTTCCTTCTGGGATCCTTACCCTCCTTTCCCTTGCTCTGAAAAAACATCTTCATCCCTCAGGGAGGTTGTCTCAACTTACTCTTTCCCTTGGGAATCCTTGAGTCCTTGGTTGGGGCTCTATTTCTTATGATGCCATCACAGATAAGGGCAATTAGGTTCAAGGTGGCTTACCAGAAATACAGACATGACCCTCTGTGTCCTGCCAGTATGATCTATTTTAGGATGCCTTAGTATTCTTATTCCTGTTTCTTTTTTAATGAAAAAATAAAATCCATGGGCTTTGGTATCAGGGATGCAAGTTTGAATCTTGGCTGTACCAGTTTTTGTTTGACCCTGGGTGAGTTAACTTCTTGAACCCTGGGAATTGCCTGTTTACTGTATCTGGAATTATGAGTAGCAACTGAGATACATCAGGGACAATGCATCAAATAGGTATCTAATGCATATGATCTTAAAGACCACTTAAGGGGGCAAGAAAGATGGCCCAGAAGGTAAAATTCTAGCCTTGCAAGCCTGAGGACCTGAGTTAAAATCTCTAGCAGCTGCATAAAAAGCCAGGCATGGTGGTGAGCACTTATTATCCAGTGTTGTGAGGTGGAGTCAGGAGGCTTTCTGGGGCTTGCTGGCCAGCCAGTGTAGACAAATTGATGAACTCCAGGTTCAGCGAGAGAAACTGTTTCATAAAATGAGATAAAGAGCAATGAAGGAAGACATCGTGCATGTGTGCACACATGCCTTACCAATACAAATATTTTGTATTACAGAGAAACTAATCAATTTTCCTCAGTGGTGGGAAAAAAAGCAAATGTTTCTGTTTAAATACAAATGTGGTGATTGTGTTAACTTCCTAATTAATGAGCTGCGCATGACATTGTGGTGCATTTTCAAAACTGGAAAATTTTTTTTCTTTCAACATCAATAATGAGGATGGAAGGAAATAAATTCACTGTGTCAGAATGGTGTTTGATATTTATACCTCAGTTGCAGTATTGTGTTGTGAGTGATTTTTCAGGAACGTATTCATCACCATAAACAGCAATATTATTTTTTAAATGTCATCCTGCTACACCAGGAAACCTATCACACAAAATAGTTCTCTTTTCTTTCCATATGACACTGAATTTTATTAGCTTTAAGAAAGTACCTGGGGCTACTATCATTAAGTAGTTAAGAGTACTTGCTACTCTTGAAGGGGTTTGGTTACCAACACCCATATAGTGACTTGTAACTGTCTATAACTCCAGTTTTAGGTGATCTAATGTCCTCTTCTGGCCTCTGCAGGCATCAGGTATGCATATGGTGTATATTCATACATACATGCAGGTGAAATTCTTACATAAGAAATAAAAAATCTTTCAAAAATTAAGTATCTGATTATAAATGACACTCATCGAAGGAAGTCAGGTTAAAAATTATGGGAAATATAACAAACTTCCCACCTCCACCCAGCACACACCTCCAGCAAGGCAGCAATGGTTTGCAGACCCTCCAATGACGGTGACAATGACACTATTCAGTATGAATTTGCTTTTATTTTCTGTCTCTTTAGATATTTTTTTCTTTCCATAATCACCCAAACTGTTTATTTTTGGTTTTTGTACATTCGATTCCCATCTTCCCATTTATGTCTCTAAGAGAGTGCAATTATTCCTTTCACTCATACAGAAATATTTAAAACCAACATGCTATATATTCTAAATGTAAAATGCAAATATAGTTGAAATGATTAAGAATTAAAATTTAAGTTACAAATTAACATATGATCTTCTGATAGAGTCACCTCTGAGTTAGAACTTTTCTTGTGCCAATTATCAGCATTAGAGAGAGGGGTTTATTAAGGCAGAACACCACTTCTGGATAGTTCTTATTTCCTGAACTGAAAGGCCTACTTAACCTCAGAAGCTATACAATGCTATTCAAGTTGCTTCTAGCCCTTGTGCCTCAGGCTTTTCTTCTGCCGACACATCTCAAAGTACAACACAACAGTCTAAACCAAAGGCCAGAAAGCTAGATATAATTTAGATGGTTCAGAACTATTAAATGGTGGATAGAAATGACAGGTGAGAAAGAGGAATCAAAGAATGTGATGCTTATATCATGCTTAGGAAATGTCCTAACAGCCAAAATAAGTAGTCTTCATAGAACCATCAAGATGCTGTGTTGCTCTGTGAGTGGAAGGGATACTTTTGTACTTCCCAAGAGACATATATAAGGATATGGGAATATAAGTAATGAGAGGAAGAAACCAAATGGAAACAAAAAGAAGCCATTAGGAAGGTATGGAAAAAGTACACAGAGACAGAAAATAAGCGGTGAGTCCACAATGAATAGCTGGTCTTGTACTCCTGAATCAAGGAAAAAGAGTGTATAACACAAGTCACACAAACACAAGCTGTGTCTGATTTTTAAGAACGCAGATAATTTACATTACCAAACAAATACCTTGTATGTTCACCAGCATCAGCCTTCATGTTAGCTTAGTTCCCAGTAAACACTGAAATAACAGCTACTCTTTCCTGAGATGCTGTTATCTGCAGTACCTGCAGTCTTGCAGGTACATATGCCTCCTGTCAGATTGGAATACTCTGCTTAAAGCTGGCCAGTGACTGTGTAGATTAAGGTGATGTGCATTCTCTCATTACATTTCATTTAGATAGCAGCAGGAGAAAGGGATACGGGGAAGCAGAGAAGTTAATGGACTTTTCAAAGTCAGGCAGAACCAGAATTCATGCCACCACTTTAAAATACACTTGATTCCACAACTTATTTTGAAAACATGCATTTTACCATTTTTACTATACCAACTTTTTGTAAAGAAACTAATTAAAAGTATGTGCAAATGAGATAAATAAATACATGTTTGTAAAACTGCCCTGTATGTATCTTAAGTGATAAAGGTTATGGAAGAGAAAATAACTGAGGATTTCATGTTCCAAATGACCATGAGCACATGCATAAGTAAATGTTGAAGGTTCACAGCTACTAACAATGAGCTTGGATATGAGAGTACATATCACATATTAAGAAATACTTTAAATTTCTAAGATGTATCTAAATAGATTGATGAATGGATATGTGGACAGACAGAAAGACAGGTAAATAAATAGATGTTATTATCTTTTTTAAAATTTTATTTATTATTTTTATTTTATGTGTATGAGTATATTGCCTGCATGTAGGTAAGTGCACCTGTGTCGTGCAATGCCTTCGGAGGACAGGAAAGACTGTCAGATTCCCTGGAACTGGATACAGACAGTTGTTAGCTGCCATGTGGGTGCTGAGATTCGAACCTGGGTCTTCTGCAAGAACAACCAGTGTTCTTAACTGCTGAGCCATCTCTCCAGGCCCCAGATGTTATTATCTTTGTAAAGAGAAAAATTATGAGCATACATTATTATAGAGAAAAGAATCACTCAAAATACTACAAATCCTATTTTATAGTTATTATGTATGCTTTCCCAGATTCATTGGAGAATGGCATGAAGTTGAATATATGTCATCACTGTGACTTCTGGTATCTTTTAATTGTGCGCTATGGATGTCCATTCAAAGTAAACAGTATGACACAGAATGTAAATGCTTTTGTTCAGAGAAATAGAAACTCCTAATGGTCACAGTAGACTGTGCTCCCTGTAAGTATTGGTTAACTTATTTTCAAGTCAAGATATATTAGGGACTGTTTGGATATTAGAAATGATTGTGATTTTGATCAATGCACAATAATTGGAAACCAAAGAAGTACACATCCACTTTAAATCCTAATCCTATTTCTATGGGTCAGTGAGGTAAGTTTGTTAGGAAAGGAGTTGGGGGAATTGAACTATTAAATACAACTCTCCAAACTCTTCTTGTTCCTGGGTTTAGGATTATGATGTTTTAAATGAATATTTAAATGAACCCACACCACTAGGGGTTTTCAGTTTTTAATTCCTAAATCTGGCCTGGGTTACTCTACCTCTTCTTAAAAGTAGAGAAAGTTGTAATTCATCCTACAAGTCAGCCTAAGAGCTCTTGAGGGTTAGAAATAGTCTGGAAGGAACTACTTTAGAGATTCATGAGAGAAGGCCCACTCTGCCTGCCCAACATGCACTGCAAGCTTAAGATTTTGATTCCTGGACAAATACAAACTCCCATGAGAAAGCTAACCTCACAAGGTATGTCCAGCCTGCAACAAAGTGTTCTAACAATCATTACAGGAAAAAGCACTTGAAGAAGCTGCAGCCTAAAAGAAGAATGGTACAGAGTGGAAGAAATCCGTCCCATTCCCTTGTAGGTGTAGTAATAGCTTTGCTCCTGCACTCTCTAGCCCTTTGTGCTCATTTCTTTTATACATAGAAAATTCAGAATGAAATTCATTGACTTCCTTAAAGAGGTCAACTCATTAGCAAGTTTATGTCTGCATCTTGGAAGAACAAATAACAAGAACAAGTATATCATATTGAGTAAACAGCTGCCTTCTTACCTGGACCTGACAACCCTCTAATTGCAACCATAACACCATCACTCTTTGAGATTATTCTGGAGTCTAAATCAGGTAAATGAGATGGAAGTTCTGGATTGCTTTGTACATTGTTCTGTCAAACTGAGTAGAGTTCTTTCTCACTGTTTATTTTTCAAGATATTTGCTTGTCTAACTGCTTTGTAATAAAGAATGTTACGTTGTTAAAATCACAAGAATATTTCAGTGTTTTAAAAATATAAAACAAACACAATTTTGTAGATTTGAAGTAATCAGATTCCAACAAATACCAACATGGGATTAAAATACCATTTATCCGGACTTGGATTCTGGCCCTGCTTTGAAATTTAAGACCATGCTTTTGAGAACGGCTCTTAATTTCTCCTAGTCTCCTTTCCCTCCATATGTAATATGCCCTTACATTACTTGCTTCTCAAGTTTGCTTTAAAGAGGAGCATGGAGACAGTCTTTATGTAGTCCTGTTTGAAGCATTATGGTTAATATTAGTTTTATATATACTTTCTGTTTCTACAATCTCCAAAACAACAGTGAATTTGGATCAAATTCCATTGCATGGACTAACAAGGAAAGCATAACGTTTATCTTGAACATAGATTCAGCTTTTAGTAAATCTTTCTAAAATTATATAATCTACCTGCCTGGAGTATGCAACCTGCTTTACAACATTAGGAAATATATTTAAAACTTTGGAAAAAAGGGAAAAAAAAGTTTTTTTTTCCTTTTGTTATTCTTTGGTGGTATAACTTAGTCCCATGTCGTTTAATTATTAAGGAAAATGTATTTTGTTTTATTTATTACTGACTAAAGGTCAAAGAGTTAAAGTTAAGCTTCACATGAACTTGGAAGATTATGCTTGTTAAGGACACACATAATTTTTGTCTAGTAGAAGTGATAACCTCAAAGGTTACAGTCTGTTACCCTGGAGATATTAACTACTTTGGTATCTAACAAATCAATCTTATTTGAACATTTATTAACTGTCGGATCTATAAATACTCAGATGTCCAAATACTCTTTAAACTGATTTATTATGTTACTGGCTCCCTAACTAACAAATGAATCATATAAGTTGTTTGACATATGCTCATTTTATGAATGTAAGGCATATTTTAAATGGCTCTTAATTAGATATTAACATTGATGCAGAAATTTTGTTGTTGAGGTGATGATTATGTTGGAATTTGACAGGCAGCATGATATATTCTGATATTGGGGAGAAAGCATTGAAATTTGAATGGAATGAGAGATGGATGGATGGGTAGTTCAGAACAAAGAATTTCTAGAGATTTTAAATAAAAGTATGGAAATTTTCTTTTACTCTGCACTCCTGGCATCAACATTTTGTTATATAAGTTACTGTGGCAATTAAATTAGATAATTTATTTTTAAAATGAATCTTCCTTAATAATACATGGAGTATAAAACAGTGCACTTCAGAGGATGGTACTAAAGACTCACAGAATGAACTTCAAAATTCACTGTCATCCACTTACACTTTATACTTCAAATCAGGGGAACTTAGAATTTTGGTGGTTATTGAAAACATGTTAGAGTAGTTATAAACAAAATTGTGTTACAATAAAGGTTCCGGTGCTTTGACACTGTGCCAAAGGGAATAATCATTTTAAGATTTATAACTGTGGAAAACATATTCTTAGAGAATCTCACCTCCTTCAATAAAATATGGCAACTACATTCTAATCAAATCCCAAAAATGATGGATAAGCGGGAACTTCCAGAATCTCATTAATTATAAGCAAAATGAAGATATTGGGCTACATCGATTTTCTTTTGCCCTAGAGGACATTCTATAAAAAATTTTAAAAGGAAAATGAAATGTATTTCAAAAACTGGAAAATACCAATTTTAAAAAGGAGGCAAAATTGTGTAATAGATTCTAGGGAATTATATTGTGAACAGATCTTCTAGACTCTGTTTAATTGTGTATTTCTTCAATCTGTTTGGCTGCTAAAACATCTCAGTGTTTGATAGGAAAGCTCTTCATCTCATCCTTTGCCAGATGCCTTCGGATGTGTCTATGACCATCAAGGACCTACTAGCACTTGGTTCAGGTGTCCATACAGAAGTACTGGGGAGTTCACAATCTTATGTATGGCAACAGCTTTTAGTAAACCAGGGATGTGACAAGAGGACAGGTAATGGTCAAGGAAAACTTCCAGGAAAAATAATTAGTCAAAGCTCTAGAGAGACACTTAATGAAGAAGGGGTCAGTTGAGTGCAGGGCTTTGGAATATGTAAAACATATTCCACTGGTTACTTGCAATACTGAGATTGTAAAAGCAGATGACTCAAATCAAGTCCAATTTCCTGGGACAATTCAAGAATTAGCCCTTGCTGAGTCCACTTACTATTCGTCTGGAGGTCTTGTTAATCTCCCACCCAAAATTTTTAGTGTTAAGGACTGAACTTTTATCTCACTCTCTTTTTGCCTCTAGAAATACAAAAAAAAAAAAAAGGGATAAAAAGCTAGATCTCCCCAGGTGTGCACTGCAAACATGAAATGGTAGTTTGGCTCCAAGAAGCTTCATCTTCTAGTAAGACACCCAGATCCACAGTTTATAGTAATGTAAACAATTATAGAAAAAAAATTGTCTGGGAGAAATGCAGTTATAAAAAACATCTATTGAGAATAATATTTGAATGCTGTGAGAAAGATAAAAGTCAGAAATATTCAAGGTCTCTCTTGAATCTTGGTTGATGGAACCCAATGTATATGGCTTTAAGGTTGTGAGGGTAGGCCATCTCAGAACTCCTTATTCAGCATAGGTCTGAGGTCATGTGTCTGTCAAGACAAAATTTCCAGATTGATCCCAAGGATTCTTAAACTCAATCCAAAAATTGAATATTTATCCTAGTGATAAGCACATGAGATCACAGAATTATTTCCTTTGACAACCAATCATAAATAAATTGGCCCTGGTCAGGATGAACAAACTGCTGTGAACTCTGGGAGCCATCTTTAGTTTTTTGTCTGTTTCAAAAAGGGAAAGGATGTTGTAAGTCATGAATTTCTACACTTTATAACTGGCTTAGTCAGACTAGATCTGTTTTGGAATGGCTAGAGTCCATCTAATCCTGTTTGCTCGTTTGGCATCAGAAAACAGGTAATTGATTGGTTGCTGGTGCTTCATTGTGATGAAGAGGAAAGGGAAGATGTTTTACTACTGCAATTCCTCTAGGATCAATCAGTGATAGGTATGACTCTTTCTTTTTAGATAACAGTGTTTCTGCTCTTCAATCCCTGACCTTTTCCCACATGTCCTAAAAGGAATCAATCACTGCATCCTTACCTCATGAACGTGTGCTTAACCCAGCAGAATACCACACACCTGTACTCCAGAACTCAGGAGACTGAAGCCAGACTAAAAGTTCAAGGCCAGCAGTGGCTAAATATTGAGACCCTGTCTCAAGCAAACAATAAAACAAGTAAAGCAAAACATAATAGTGCTTAAAAATAAACACGCTTGTGAAGTATTAAAGGTACTTTACAAATTATATTTATATTCTTTTGCAGACCAACTTTAAGTGTGATAGAGAAACAATACTTTATCTCTTAAAATACATAGAAAAGCATCCAGAAGATTCCTGTGAGTAAAACATAGGAATTTTCCAAAAGGAAAGTCAGAGATAAAAAGAAGATCCATTTTGTGAAGAACATAAAAGACTCTATGCTTCCACTCTGACAAAGGTTGCTGGTTTATTTCTGGAGATGTTAGTGAATAAAAGGAAGAAACAAGGATCAAGGATCTGAATCAATGTGCTTCATAACGATCAGAAAAAGCTGCTTTTAAAGAACCATTCATTGTCCTATGGCCCACCAACTATGCTGCTCAAAAATGAACAGAGCCGGTTTAAGACCTGGAATTTTCTCCTCCCTCAGATAGTCTGACTCTACATGTGTATCTGGGTTGTGTTAGCTGTTGTTTGACAGGGCGGGTGACAAGATGGCTGAGCCTTCTCTTTCCAAAATTTTCTTTCTATGTCTGAATTGTGATGGGTCGTTTCTTAATATACTGTGGGAAAATGCACTTGGCTCCATGCTACTCAGAATGGATTGCCATTATCAACAACTTCTTAGAATTAAAAATCCCAGGGCTGCAGCTCAGCAGCATTAGAATGTCTCACTGTGAGGCTCAACATTCAGTGTTGTAAGTGCACTGCCCCAGGCTCATAGCAACATTCCCCCTAAGCGGAAGCTGCCTGGAGAGTTATTTTGACCCTTCCTGGGACTAGAGCAAGCTTGAGTCAATGTTTTACTCTATTCCACAAGAGCTCTTTCTCTGATGGAATTTACAAGTCTGGCTTTTCAAGTACAGTCCCGAAAATGGAATGCAAGACACAGGAAAGCAGAGAGGAAGAAACGTCTGGGTGCCAAACAGAAAAGAATGACCTGCATGGCTCAATTGTTTTGTCTGCATCCTGTTTTAAGGCACCAACATTTACAGAGAATAAATTAAAGGGAAGGGGAAGATACCCTGTAGCTCGGTGATCTTTAAAGTTTGGAATAATTTTAAATTGAGCAATAATCTGAGCATATTTTCAACCAGAATCTGTCTGTTACACGAAGTTTCAGTCTGACTTTAATTCCCCCGAGTCATCAGTCCACACACAAGCAAGTTAGGGATGGAAAAAAAGCCTTTCATTTTGTACTTCCCACAGCATCTCCTTTTGTGTACATACCAAAGTTCTGCACACAGTGGGAATACATGTTTACCATAAGGTAATAGCATTTTGCATAGAAGGCTGGGTCACCTGCATTCAGATGCAGTGAATTATGAGCTATTTGAATGAACAACTTACCCTTTGCAGGACTCATTCATTCATTCATTCATTTCACAATCAGGGTTTGAGTGGCTCCTGTGTGTTGACAACTGTTACAAACAGTGCATGCTCATTGAGTAAGACACTGATCTCATGAAGACAGGAAAAAAACACAAATAGAGGTGTGTGTGTGTGTGTGTTTGTGTGTGTTTGTGTGTGTTTGTGTGTGTGTATGTGTTTGTGTGTGTGTGTGTGTGTGTGTGTGTGTGTAGAAAAATACAGCAGGGTAATGGGGACAGCAAGCAGGTAATAATGAAAGTTTTAAATTGAGTTAGTAGTAATGGCTTCTTTGATATTTAAGCAGAGAACTGAATAAGGTGAAAGGTCAAAGCAGAAAGGCCTAGCAGAGTGAACAGCAGATGCAAAGGTTCCCAGGCAGAAATCAATCTGGATTGTTCTGAACATCAAGAAGGCCTGTGTGGCTCTGACAACATGGGAGAAACGGGGTGCAAGAAACAATTTAAGGATGTTACCAGGAGCTGAATCATATGGGAACTGTATGCCAGGGTATTTTGTACTTTTAAAAATGTATGATGGAAAATAAAGAGCCTTGAGAGAAGGCTGAGCTTGGGTGAGGGAACCACTTCTTAATCCTTAGACAACCCTGGAGTGCTTGGAGGCTTACATGGAGATAATACATATATAGAAATTAGTAAATTAGGAGTAAGTTTGTCATATATAGTCTTAGAAGGGAAAATATGTGAATATCAACATAAACACATGATTCAAGCAGAATTCAAACCAAGATTTCTCAAGGAGAGACAAGATCTTTAAGAATGGTGCATCAGGGCTGGAGATATGACTCAGCGGTTAAGAGCACTGACTGCTCTTGCAGAGAACCCGGGTTCGATTCCCAGCACCCACATGGTGGCTATGAATCATCCTTAACTCCAGTTCCAGGGGAACCCAAAGCCCTCTTCTGACCTCCATGGCATTGCACGACATGGATACACTTACATATATGCAGGCAATACACTTATACACAAAAAATACTAGCAAAATATTTTTAAAAACAAAAACCACAATGTATCTTTAATGATACAAAATTTTTCTTTCATTTATGTACAATGTTGATTAACTTTTGTGTGTATATATGTGCATGTGTGTGTGCGTGCATGCGTGTGTGCGCATTTGTGTGTGTGTGTGCTTATGCACTCACACAGGCGCGAGAAGGAAGCTGAGTGTCTTTATCACTCTCTGCCTTATTTCCTTAAGACAGAGTCATTCACTGAATCCAGAGTTAGGCTACAATCAGCAAGCCCCAGGTACCTCCTTGCCTCCAGCTCCCACATCACAAGAGTTACAGGCAGATGTACCCACACCTTCCTTATTTTTATGCTAGTGCTGGGATCTGAACTCAAGTTATCATGCATGTACAGCAAGCACTCTTCCCCACTGAAACATCTGTCCAGCTTTTGATTGTCTTTAATGAAAGTTTGGATTAATAACATAAATGAAAGAAACCAAATACTTTCAAAATATTGGCCACTGATATGACTCTTTCTTTAAAAGACAAATTTTATTGTCTCAAAAGAGAGGTCTTGGGGGCTGTAGAGATGGCTCAGTAGTTAAGAGTGCTGGCTGCTCTTGCAGAAGATATGGGTTCAATTCCAGCACCCACATAGCTGTAAACAACTGTCTGTAACTCCAGTTCCAGGGGATCTAATACCCCCTTTTAACTTCCAGCAAGCATTTCACGACACGGACACACTTATATACATGCAGGCAATACACTCATACATATAAAATAAAACAAAAAGTATTTTGAAAAGAGAGGTCTTTAAGATGCTTTTATTTATCTGTTAGGCAATCCATTGCCCTTGGTGCCTTTCTGTTCTTATTACTTGTTAACTTTAGGAACTAGCAGTAGGTATAGAGTGACTGATGCTTTCTTAGGGCATCTTCATTCTTTAGAACTCACCCCTTATTATGATTTCTGTTTTTCAGATGTGAAAATAGGTTGAGAATGTGAATGTCAACACAGCTATATGCAGCTATATGATTAATCCTATATTTAAATTAAGATTTTTCTAATTCTAAGATCTGTATATTCTCACCTTCAAGTCAACTACATCACTGCGGTAAAGCTAAGGGAGTTGTGATGTATGTCAATTTGTAGAGTGCATGCATGAAGTACTGAGTTCCATTCCTAGTACCACATAAACATGCTGTGATTCTGTATGCCTGTAAGTCCAGCACTCAGAAGGTGGACTAAGGAAAATAAGAAGTTCAAAATCATTCTTAGCTTCATAGTGAATCACAAACCAGTCTGGGACACATGAGATACTATTTTTAATATTTTATATATTATTTTTATTTTATGTGTGTGAGTGTATTGCCTACATGCGAGTGTCATGAAGTGCTGTGGAGGTCAGAAGGGCCATCGGATCCCCTGGACCTGGAGTTACAGACAGTTGTTAGCCGCCATGTGGGTGCTGAGAATTGAACCTGGGTCCTCTGCAAGAATAATCAGTGCTTTTAAGCACTGAGCCATCTCTTCAGCCCAAAGACCTATTTTTTTAAAAAAATGAAAGAAAGGAAATTAAAGCAATTGTTCATGCATTCTTTTTGCCTAAGAAGTTATACTGTGATTTACAACTTGAATTTTAAAACATACTCTAAAACTCTACAGAAAGTTGTATTTGCACCAATACTGATACATTTACTAAAAGAAGGAGGTCAGTGATGCCTCAGATTTGTACAACCATGCACTTTCTCAAGGATGTGATGAACTTGGCTCTTTATCCTCCACAGAATGAACACAGATACAAAATTTGACATATATTCTCAAGGGCTTTATGAAATTCTTCAAGCCTACTCTAGTTCTTCATGGACTGCTAGGGTAAGTACCCCTCAAACATTAAGGAAAAATAGGTATTATGATAGTAGATATAATTGAGGAAAAATATAAGTGAGATATGAAACTATCAATAGGCAAAATCTGAAAGTTTGGGCCATGTGTTAATCATTTTTATATTAGCGGCACTACGTCCTGAACACTGGGTGAAGGCAATGATGATAACAATTCTGATGAAGTACAGAGGAGAGGAAGAAGGTGAAAGAAAGGAATAAAGACTTCTGTGCTCACAATTGGGGTCAGAGAGACACAACCATGAGCCCCATTCGTCCCTAATACTTGCTGTTCACTTGTGTCTCTTTGCAGTTCAGCTGTGTTCGCTGTGAAATGGGTGTGATGAGAGCCTCTGTCTACAAGGCCGGGTCTGAAGCAAGGCTTGAGGTAAATGATCTTAGTATCCTGAGACTTGAAGAAGTCAATGCATGAAAAGTGCTTAGCCCAGAGCCCAGCAAGTAAGTAATGTGAGTTATTATCACCAACCAGAGGTATGGCTTATTTAAGAAAGCATTTTCAGTGAGAGTGATTGCCTGATAAAATAATTCAGAATATCAAAAATATTAAAAGGAAAACACATTTTTAATGTTAGAATTATAGGATTCCCCAAAATTTGAGATTAATTTACAAATCAAAATAGTTTGAAGGCATAAAATAAGAAATAACATGCATCTATGAGCACATAGTTGTTGTTTCCCAGGGATAATATTAATAGCAATATTAACATTGGAATGGAGCCACAAATTAATGAAAAATAGTTCCAGAGATCATTAAAAATCAGAGATTATAAGGTTAAGCCTGGCTCCAGACCACAGATCTTAAATTCATAGATGAGCTACATTTTTTCACTAATTTTTGACTATTTTATCATTAGAATGTTTGCATTGATGTATTTCTCATAACTACATAAGGATTTTAAAGTCTATTTCATCTCAGCAACCAAAAATCATTTAAAACTATGACATTAATGATGCCACACCATTTATACATTTTCATTAACCTTGTGTGTGTTTGTAAAAGCCCCACAAGGCACCACTTCGAAATACAAACAAAGAAATAAAAGGCATTTCTGGATATGGCTGCAGTATTATTCCATATTGGCATCTTTATTAGCCATTCACTCACTCTGAAGTCATGATATAGCTCTTGTTTACAAAGATGAAAGATGCTGTAAATTACAATGCTGCAAGAACTTGCCAGAACTTCACCATACTATAGATTATAAGCTATTATTTTTTAGTAACTCTAATGAGCCAGACTATCTGGTGGCTACTTTAAACTCTCCCTAGTCATCAAGGTAATCCTTCAATGAAGTATTACCAGAGCCTTATTCCTTTGTTCATAATGCATAATATTAAATATTACCCCAAGTTATACTGCATACAGAAAGAAAATTTAGACAATCTCAGTTTAGAACAGATGATGGTATCTTAATCTGAGAATGGAACTTCTTGTAACTTTGTATCATATATCACAGCATTTATATGTTTGTTATTTATGTCAGGGTCCATGTCTTACTCATGGAAGGTAGGGAGTGAATACGACTTTTATTTGTGGCTAGAGTAGACACTCAAACTCTCACTGAGTGAATGGATCATGAAGAGATGTAGCAAGATCCCTGATCCCTCCTCTCTCCCACTTTCTGTTCCCTTAGAGTGAGTACAGGGGATGTAGAATATAGAGATCATGTGTGCAAGGGGGACTCCTAAAGGAGAAGGCAGACCTATCACAGAGGCCTCATCACACCACTGCTTCATCCACAGTGACTTTCTGAACTGCCCATGTCTTCTCTTGAGACGTCTTTAGTATCTTAACTTCCAAATACAGTGTGTTTTACATTAGATAGGCCTCTCCGAAATAGTGCGATCAACAATAAGCTGGAAAAGCTACAATGTAGTCCAGTTTCTACGGGGACAGACCAAGTAGTCACAAACATTCTCTGCAGACACGAAAATCTGTTCCTTTCTTATTAAATAAAAAAGGCACTCTGAGGAACCAGTGAAGGGCTCATATTGCCTCTGTGGGTTAGCTTGCCTGAGTACTTGAGGTTGTGAACACTGAAAGGGAAAATTCCGACAAAGAACGGAAGAAACTCCTCTGGTTTCCTAGAATAAAATACTAACTAGTCCTAGCATGATCTTGTGTACCCTGAATTAAAATCAAGGTTACTTATGCACATACTTTCCCCCATTCCGTGAAAATAGGGCATAGAGGTGTTCATAGATTATTCAGGATGTATTTAAAGGAAGCAAAGAGCTAGCCTCAGGAAAATAAAAAGTTTGTAAAATGAACACTGCTTAAGTTAGTCTAACAATGATAGTTAGCAATTATGACATATTATTCCTTTAGAAACAGTAAGATCAATACTTATTTTTCTTTTGTTTTAAATTTATTCATAGTGCATCACAAAGAAGAAAATTGCAGTTGTGTTGGGGTTTGGTGCCACTGTGCTGTATAAACAATTCAATTTAAGACCACAGTCATTTAGGAATTAGAGTAGTTGAAGCTAAATTTAGCCCATGGAATTAAGAACATTATCTCTGAAATAACATTCTATGGATCTAGGAATTATCTTTTGGCTGGCTATGGATTATTAGGTTTCACTGAGTATCTCAAATGGCTACCTTATACTTTCCCACTTCCATCAGGGAATGGGGTTTTCTGTGACTTATCTGAACCCTGGTTGAATTCTCTTTCTATAATCTTTGGGAATTCCAAGAAGCCTGTGAGTCATCAGAACTCATTACCAAAAATGGACATGGAATTTAATTTCCTAGAGATTATAAAGAATATAGCACACATCTTTGTTCTCTAAAGCTCTGGCTATGAGAAAGGAGCAAGTCAAATGACCTTGTAAGGTAACCTCCACATGCATTTAGGATCTAAGTGTCCAAGACTTGGCCTACTCAGCAGTTTTGAAAAGCATTTTAGTTAGATGAAAGCGCTCTGCTTCACATAATCTGGCTGCTTTAAGAGTCAGCAGAGTGTTGCTTTAGGTTAACCCGCTCTTTCAAGTTATTAAAAATAGTCATTTATGTCTGTTGGATATAGGTGGCCTGGTCACCATTTCCAGTCACACAAGTGAGAGATTTCCAAGTCTTTGTGGTTTATCTGTTCTGAGAAACCAGAGAGGTTGTTAAGAGGAGGAGGCTATGGAAGGGTGCCATTTGGGAAGTGGGTATGTAGATGAATAAGATTGTGTGGGATGTTCTGTATGATATACACACAGAAAAACCAACAAATTTTTTAAAAAGACATATTTAAGGAGGAAGCATAAAAATTCACTTCGTTTCAATAGTAGAGGTGATAAACATTACTAGTGAAATCTACCTGATGACTTTATGTCCATACTCAGCTACTAAGGATCTGAGTGTAACTATGACTAGTAATCATCAGATGCATAGAGATTAAACACACATGTGCATGTGCAAACATCTAAGTGTTAGTAGCATTAAAAATGTAGGAAACAGCATATTTTAAAATGAAATGGAGATCTTCTTTAAATGGTAAAAACTCATTCAATTTTATATTTTACAGGGTTTATAGTGAGTTCAATATTGTATAACTGTATCAATTCAACTATGAACCTAAAAATTTACAGCCACTTTTGAAAGAAATGTATCTTTGCTCTGGAAATTGTTACTGAATGTGTTAAAGTTGTAATGAAATGCTTCTTCTAATCATGTTGTTATTAAATTTTAAAAAACATAATTCTTCAAAGCATATAAATTTCCTCCTTAAGACCTCATTTAATTCTATGTCTTGTAGGGTTTATACTGAGTACAATATTGTATAACTGTATTAATTCAACTGTAAACCTAAAAATTTAAATTACAAAAATTCAAATTACAGTAAGACACTTTCTTATTAATAAGACTATCAAAAATGTAAGTTTAGCACTATATTCTATTGCAAGATGAAAGAAAACAAGGAGCCTCATACAGCTCTGAGGGGGTGCTCAGTGCTATGACCCTTAGGAAGGGAAATCTGAATAGAGTTGCTTCTGACCAGCAACTCCGTTTCTGGGAACAATTCTTATAAAAATACTAATACAAAAATCATATGACGTGTCTAAATGGTCATACAGTTTTGCCCTGCTCTAAATTATTCAGTCACTTTTGAACTGTGTGCCTTGTAAATAATGTGACACGCTTGTTAAATATCTACTACCCTTTTCCTGAGTGAAGAAGAAAGTCCAGAACAGTGACATACTTGCTCCTCCTTTGATCCTCTCTGCCCTCCAAAGGTGTTGCCTCTATTGCAGACTATACAGGTAGCATTCTGGCACTTTTGCTAAAGTCATTATCACCATTAGGAACTAGTGGGTTGAGGAAAAATAGAGTGAAAGCTTCCCAGAGAGCAGCAGAAGGAAAGAAAGCTGAAAGGCCGTATTAAGAGAATCTTAGATTATACTGCAGAAATCGTCTGATATTCTCAGGCCCAGATTATAACCTGCCTGTAGTTTTCCAGAGTTAGGGATTCTTCTCATAATTCATAGCACAAATAAATGTTTTCTCGTTCATAAAACTAGGTTATTGGACTCCTTGATGTTAGTGACGTTATAATGAGGCATGGAAGGAGGGTGGTAAAGGTGGAAATTGTTTAATAATAGATTAGAGCCATTTCCCTTAATGAAAAATCAACAAGCCTTAGAAAACCTGTGAAGAAAAGAGGTCCAAATAAAGCCAGATGTTTAAGTCGAATGTCAGCGACAAATCTGTGGCCACCCGTGGTGAGCTGCAGGAGGATCATTCTCTTTGCTACACTTTTAGTTGTCAAGTGTTGACCCCAAAGGACACCCAGTGACAAGTTGTGTGAGAGTAGGCACATATTTGGGGAAGGAAAAATCTGAGCTGAGAAGAAAATGTTTCCTAAAAGAATTCTCATTAAAAAAAAAAACAAAAACCTTTTATCCAATACTGAAAAGTATTTACCCTCTGCCCCCCACATAGTTCCATATTTGATGACCGATGGTTACAGGTGTAAAGAATTATGTCAGGAGTCCAACACCTAAGCATAGCTCTAAGTCCTCCACCCCTCAGGAGATCAGAGATAAATCTTTAAAAGCAAGGCTGGGGTGTGGCCTTTCCTTTAATGAGTTTTACATCCTACCACCTCTTTTTTGGGGGGGTGCTTTTTTCATATTTTTTACATTATTTATTTAATAACCACATAATTAGAAGAAGCATTTCATTACAACAGCATTAACATATTCAGTAACAATTTCCAGAGCTAAGATGCATCTCTTTCAAAATTGGCTTGACATTTTTGAATTGACATTGTGAATGAGGTAGTCATATGCTTGAGGGTCATTTGTAATCTCTTAAATCCTGAAATTAGCAGACGGTATTTTCTAACCCAAAGCATTATGTTCTTACCTTTAAGTCAGACCCTGTGGGTGGCCCACCTCTCTGCTTTATCCAAAACCAATGCTGCTCTGGAACCAAATGAGGGTATCTACGACATATATGTCAAAGGAGAAAAATCTCTAGGAAGATTCAAGCATCTCACAGTCAGTCTTAATTTCTGATTAAGTAGAAGCTGAATGGAAGTTGAAAAGCTGACTCTGGAATAGAGTAAGAAGGAACTAGTTGTTTATAAACTAAGACCTCATGCTCTTTGGGGATATTTTCTGAATGGCTTTTCTTCTTCCTTAATTGCAGGAATCACAGTTCTGCAAGTTGTGTAAACCTTAAAAACTGAGATGAAGGGACAGGAGGAGGGAGACAGGGAATTTCAAGAACAGTGGAAACATGTTTATTTTTGACAGACATGCAGAATACTGAGGGTCTTGAGGGCATACCCATCTTTCAAATTGCCTCTAGAAACATTTCAGGAACACATTAAGATTGGGCAAATATGGCCAAGAGAAGAGGCATAAAGAAGTATCAAAGAATGTTGAATAGAATAAAGTCTATGCTAATAATTCTTGAAAAAGATGTTCTCAAATGGGTGTGCAAAATCATAGATTAAATAAAGGCAAGTAAGGTCTAGCATTGCAAAATCCCTCAAATACTTTAATATAGGGAGTAGCTAAGGGAAGTTCTCCACTATAATTTGGCTATAGGATCTCCTTTACTCCACCCCACCACCCTCCAAAAGCAATCAAAGGTCTAGTATTGTGGTAACGTTGGGAAAGGTTTCTATGGGAAAAAAGCTAATGAGGAGTTCAAATGTTAATATAGCATACATGATGTTCTTAGTCCCAGAGCCTCTCAGTGCTCAGGTTGTTGGTTTATAGCATGGGCACTCTATGAGGTCACTTTTCATTGTCACATTGACCTACAGGTGAAAGGTACCACAGAACACAGGCAGGAAGTCCTACTTTCAGCTGAGCTGCTGGCTTCTGTGATCCGTCTCATGGACATGATCAGAAGTATGAGAAGCAACACTTCTTTGATGCCATGAGAAACAATCTGATGAAGGTCAGGGAATTCTCTGTCACACATCATTGAAGCCTTGACACTAATCCCCATTCTTTCTATAGATGGAGAGCCTACTCTGTTACTGCTGTCACAGGCATGCTGGCTTCCCTATGGGTGTTCACTGGAATCTGGTCACAACTTTAATTTGTGATGTGTTCACACAATAAACATCTGTCTGCTGCTTCAGCTCATTACTTAAATGTCAGGATAAGCTTTACCAGTGGTCCCAATAGTTCTATTTCTTTAGTATTTTCTTTTTCCCTGGTATCATATGCTTTTATACAACAATGGAGATTCTAATCTGTCAATACCACTAAATAATTAACATTTCATCGAGGTCTACAGACTATGCAGTGGCATTTGTTAGAAAAGGGATGCTCTGCTTTGCCCTTTGGCTGCTTCATTCATAAACATGCATTGAGCCTACAATATGTCAGGCACTCCACTGAGTGCCAGAGGGACAATTACTGGTGGCTGTTTTCTTTTTTTTCTGAATATTCTGTCATACTTCCCACAGTGTACAGCTTAAGAGGGCTGTTCCTCCAGGAAGCTGCAGTGAGCTTGCTTCATCTCAATCTGGACTATGTATCTACCATTCCGCAGATTCACCCTGATACCCGTACTACTGTAAGCCACACTTTGAGTACACTGATCTTTAGAGTCCAGTTCTTTAGCCTGATCTCAGTGTCTACGGCACTGACAACATTGGAAAGATTTAGATCTATGCCTAATTGATTGATTAAATCAAAGAAGAAACAATTCTTATTCTCAAAGACCATGTCAAATGTATTTCAGTTTTTCTAAGCCACTTACAAACTTGTAATGCACTCACGATGTCTTTAATAAAAATAAAAATAATATTCCTAGATATTTCAATTGCGGAGACATTTTCAAATGTATCCTTCAAAGATAAGCTGTTAAAAGGAATGGAAGTTGCTTCTAAATCAGGCATGGTCCAGTAGAAAAAGGCACAAAAGTAAAGCAAGGGGGAACCAGAGCTGAGAGAGAGAACAGCACTTTCCTCTGATTTCTTCAGGCTGTCAACTGTCTCTTCAGCTTCCACATATTGTTAATACTGAGAGAAAGTAAAGTGAGAGAGACAACAGCAGTTCATTTCAGAAGCACAAACCTTACCTCTTCTTAAGACTGAATCAAAAAAGATGACACACAAAAAAGTGACAAGGTACCTGCCATATATCCTCTGCTTCTTGTCACCAACTGTCCTGTCCTATTGTAAACAGGGGTATGCCACAAGTATTCAGGGAGTAATTACAAACCACACTCAGACATTTGTAAGCACTGTCCTGAAATCGTTTACGAATGTAGATATGGTGGGGTAGGAGGCATATAAAAGAGAGTTCCCTGCTTCGTCTGAGCAAACAACCGGAAAGTGTACTTTTATGACAGTCATGTGTCCTTGAAATGACATGTTAGCAGATGCACAGATCCCTTTAGAAAGGATATCAAGAACAATACTTCTGTGCTTGGAGAAAAAGTAAACTTCTCACATTAATAATTAGCATCTTTCAAAATGCTGGGCTGCTTCGCTGAATACTGACCTAATGAATTCAGTCCCTAGGGGAAGGTGGCATTCCTTTGGTGCACCTCATTCTCTTGGAGCAAAGGCCATTGATGGTCTTCCTCATCCCTCCCCTGTCTGCTAACTTTAAGGAGGTTTAATGCTGCTAGGAAGATCAGCCTTTGTCCTGGGGTTTCCTCATTCTTTTCTGTTGTCAGATATGAAAGGGAAAAGGAATCCATCACATTTCTATTTCCATCCATGCCAAGTGCAACATAAAAGTAAAAAAAAAAAAAATGCAGGTCCGCTGGATAACTAGCCTTCATCTCTGATATGCATGAGAAAGTCAGAGGGAGGCTAAGAAAAGCATTCATCCATCTATTCGATGTACCCTCCTCATTCAGTCATTATTCATTTGAACAAATTTCATTGACTGTCTGGGGTTTTTTAATGTCCCCCAAATGCATAGAAGTATTAAAATTAAAATTGGGCAGAGTGTTAAAAAGAAAAGCCTGCTACAACTTGTGCCTACATTTAATTATATCTTTTAAAATGTGACTGCAGAGATATCTGTTGCTTCCACAGAGTATATTTTCACAGGTACAGTGACAACTAAAAAAACAACACCATAGTTTTAGATCCTTGTGAACATAAACAGTAGCATAAATATCAGAAATTTCCCAAATTTTGGCTTTCTTCATGATCTGCAGTATCATGAAAAGAACAAGAGAAATGGAGTAAGAAAGTCCTATTCACGCCCTGGCCCCATCTCATTTATTCTCTTTGCTTTGTGAGAGCTGGACTGAGGAGCAACTAAATAATTTGATGCAATGACCATGTAGTTCATGCATGCATTTATTCATTCACTCACTGAACATCTACAGTGACCCAGGTAATACCCTAGGAGCTGCTCAGAATACAAGGTTGAACAAAACCAGGCAAAGCTACCCACTTTCATGGAGTCCTTTGTCTACCAGGCAGCAAGAGGCTTATAAAATAACCACACTAATGAATTTATAATGACAACTGAAGGGTATGCTCTGAAAGAGGAACATGCTTCCATAAACTTGACAAAATAACAAAGACAGGGGCATGGGGAGGGATTTACTTATCAAGAGACACTGTACCCTGAGAAACAGATAAAAGATCACAGTGCAAAGGCTTAGGGATGGATGGGAGTAGAAGAGCTTCAGAACAGTAAAGAAGAAGGAACTTACAGAAGATCAATGCGACCACAGAGTTGTTAATAGGCAGAAAAATGAATTGTCTATTACATGTGTATTATCAAGCACTTGAATTATGCTTAGTTTGAGATTAAGCTGGCTGGAAATATAAAATACACATTGCTTTGATGACCAAAGGAAAATATAAAAGACTTAATAATATTGCATATTGATTCCATGTTCAAATAGTGTGTGAAATAGATATGTTGTGCTGAATAAAATGTAGTATTAAGATTAAGGTCATGTTTTTCTTTTGCTTTTTTAAGATAACTCCAAAGAAAAGTAAAGTTAAAAGGAAAAGTTAAAGTAAAAACATAGTTCCTTATGTTTTTATTGAGTAGTGTCAGTTTTTTAAGCAGAGCCTTTTTGAGTCTAGAAAAAGAGTTTTGTCCTGAGTGCAATGGGAAAATTGGAAGGCTTTGCACAGAGAAGTAAAGGGCTATCTCTGGCTTCTAGGTAGAGAAACATCAAAAAGCCAGTAGAAGGGATAGAGGCAAAACAGCTATGTGCGGTGTCAGACTAAGGAAGGATCTTCATCATCGCTTGTTTAGAGTCAAGAAGCAGAGAGGAGAAAGACAGAGAGTCCCGAGTAATATTGACGAGAAAAACATCAACAGGCCCTGCAAGTGAATTATGCAAGGTGGTGATGACCTCCAAGAGACAAGGGTTTTTATTCTGAGGTGTAAGAAAAAATGTTCATTTCAGATGTATGGAAAATGCAGTGTAATATCATAAATCCTTCACTAAAAGTGTGAATTTAGAGAGGTGAGAATACAAAGTAAAATCAGGAATCTGATTTACATGGCATAAAATACTGCTGCCTTTAGGGTGATTTTATTAAAACTCAGGAACCATCATCATATCAATAAATTGCATCCTGCTTAGAACATTGAATACCTTCTAACCAGAACCAAGCTTAAATCAACAGAAGCATAACTAATATTGACTGTGAGCTAAGACTTGGTGGAAGGCTGCTCTTGAGGAGGAAAAGAAAAGAAACTAGCATTTATTTAGTGCTTAGTGCAGTTTTCCAAGACCTTTACAACTTTAGAATTCATTTCATTCTTCCAAAAGCCTTAGGAAGTCACATTATTACCCCCCAGTTCAGGGATAAGTAAAATGAGGCTCCCAAAGGTTAAAATGTTGTTTCAAGTCTCATGAATACAGAAAACATTTGAATATGCTGTATTCCCAATGTACAACACACTTCCTGTGGTACACTAGATTCTCAATCAATGTAGGTGGAATGAACAATGGATTTACAGCTCACAAGAGGTAAATATACAAACCTGTGTTATCTTGACTCAAGCATATGGTACAAAGTTGGAATACTTGAAAAAGAGTAGAATTAAGGATGGCCTATATAGATGTGGTTAGGTTAGCAGATATTTATGTAAGTTTTCTTTATCTATGACAGATGGCTATCCTGTATCTCCCTGAATAATAAGAATAGTTAACATCTCCTGAGAACTTAGTGTATTCCAGACTATTCTAAGCACTTTCTTTATAATTACTTATGCCTCATTCTCATCCACCCCATGGAATAGTTGCCTGCATTTTTCTTAATTTACCATTTTTCTTTAAGGTGAAACACACAGGGCCTCAGTCACTGGCGCAAAGTCACACACCTGTAAAGGCACTAAACCCATATAACCTCTAATCACACTTTTAACCACTGAAAGGCTGAGCCCACTGCTTCATGAGACTCTAATTCTTACAAAAGTTTCCTCAGTATTAGGGCACAGTCTGCTTGTGATCACTGTACTTTGGGGCCTTGCAGTGTGATGTTCTTATCAGGACATTCTCTGGTGAGTTCAAGGCTAAATAGTGAGTTGGCATAAGAAGAATTAGAATAGAATGAGTGGGAAAGGAAACTATGGATTATGTGTGGATCTCGTGGAATGAAAAGAGTACATTTATCCTGGATCTTTATGTTCACTAACAGGGAGCTATTGTTTGTTTATGATGACATCATATAGAACAGGGACAAAGAGGTGAAACAAGCATCTTAATGTTGAAAATTTTCCAACACCAGTAACTGCCTCTGTAGGGTGTTAATAGTGCATTCAAGAGACACTTGTTCACTAATGGAGCTTAATACTTAAGATACTAAGTACCGAGCATGAAGTGCTTGCTGGCAGGGCAGCTGGAATAATGAATTGGATGGTTATGATCCACTATCTACTCATTTTATATTTGTCAGTTACTTCAAGTGTCAAATTACAAGTTTTTGATTTTGTACTGTACAAGAGGGCTTTAGGGCTCTGATCTGGAATATCTGTTGAGCAAATGTGGTTGTCTATGAATATTTCATTTTTCCTATACTTAAAGATCATTAGGCACAGCTTATGGTAGCCCCTAAGGAAACAATGCTTGTCTATAAAACATATCTCAGAACAGTGCTCCAGCCCATCAAGGTGGTCTAAACTGTGATCATGTCGTTCAGTAGTCCTACCTGTGTGACACCTCAGTGCCTATAGATAAAGAACAAACCCAGGTTGTTTCTCTAATAACTGTTGTTACCTACAGTCACTAGGGATCATGGAAATAGAGCAAATGACTACTTATTTAGTAGCCATCCATATTGGTTAGGAAAGACTGCCCTGCCTACCTGCCAGCCACAAAAATAACCCACCCTGCCCTTGCTGTGGCACAGAATTTGTCATATCATACTTTCTGAATTGCTCATTTGTTTCCTCTGTTCAACTATCACTCAAAGACGACAAACCTCTCCTTATTATTGCCTTCCCAGAATCCAACACAGCCCAGCATGACAAATTTTCTGAAAGCCTTTAAAATTTTACTAACACTGAAACAACAATATGATTTAAAATGAGACCAGGACATGGAAGTTGACAATAAGAGTTGAGGTAAAAGTAGGGAATGGATAACATAAAGCATGTATTTGAGAATATAAGAGATAGAGAAAGTTTAAAAGGCATTCAACAACCTAGAATCAAATATATTCTTTTTAAAAGAAAAGAATAAAATGATGCACTAATGGGGAAGGTATTGTTTGTTCATTTAAAAGGGGGGGGGAAGGTTATACAAGGAACCTAGGGAATAAAGAGAAAGAAAGAGCTCAAGAGAGGTGGGAACATTGGAGAAGGGGTATTATTAAGGGAGAAATGGGGGAAAATGGGGGCACCTTAAATGGAGAAACCATGGTGGAAAGGTTAGACAATGCAAGAGATAAATAATAGCTAGCTAGATTTTTAAAAAGAGGTAATCATATTAGTCCAACAACCTACTGACAAATTATATATACTACTAGATCAAGGAATATAATACATGTCTAGGCAAGGTTTATCTGAGAGCGTTTGGTCTTTGCCCAAGATTTATCTACATGGAACACAGTAATTAAAAGTACCAGAGTGGTGGAACTACCCTTCTTAGGTATTTAAGAGCCATACTTTGAGGCCTCCACTAATTTGGTCAGAGGGACATAAAGGACAATTTTTGCTTTTTGTCCTCCTAGGTTGACTAAGTCCCAGGGGACTATGAGGATTTCTCAAAGTGTCCTGTAACTGTGGTGAGTCACCCATCCTCTTGATCAAGGAGGCCATGGACACCCCATCAAATGGACTTGAACCAGCATCCAGTCTACAAAGAGGAGGGTCAACACAGAGGAATCACTTCCTCCATGCTTCCAAGCAAAGCCAGCCATGGGCGAGCAGGACCTTTGACTCATCTTCACATAGATGGAACTGGTAAAAGAAAGGAGCCAGCAACTGTATGGTCTTAAACACCCAAAAGGAACATACAACCAAGTCAATATGTATATATATATTTAAGAGTCCATGTGTATAGCTAAAGGCTACATAACAAGAAAAAATGCCAGACAGGTGATACTTTCCTTTGAGTTGTTAGCCAGGGTGGCCCAAGACACTCCCAGACAGTAACCCAGCATAGAACTGGGAAAATGAACAACAGACCCCAATCTTATCTAAAGGAATATTGGCAACTGATTGCTGCTAGATGAGGAAGAGCTGATCTTCCTAAAACAAGGATCTCTAGATAGGCTGACTAGATTCAGCAGATGGACAAGCACTGGGGAACAGTTAGGGGTGCCGACACCACAGTGGACAGTAACAGGGATGACAGAGTATACGGGCTCCAGTGGGGTGGGGGGAGAGACTATGGGAGGGTGCCATTTGGGAAGTGGGTATATAGATCAATAAGATTGTTTTGGATGTTCTGTATGATATACACACACAAAAAATCAACAAATAAAAAAATGAGTTATATTTGAAGAAGAAGCATAAAAATTTGCTTCATGTTAATTAGTAGAGGTGAAAAACACTACCACTGAAATCTACCTGATGACTCTATATCTATACTCAGGTACCAAGGATCCAAGTATAACCAACTGTTTCTAGCAATAATCAGATACATAGAGAATAGAGATGCATGTACAAACATCTAAGTGTTAGTAGCATTAAAAATGAGTCTTTCTGTAGGAAACAGTATATTTTAAAATGAAATATAGATCTTTTTTAAAGGTTAAAACCTCATTCAGTTTTATGTCTTATAGGGTTTATAATGAGTTCAATATTGTATAACTGTATTAATTCAACTGTGAGCCTAAAAATTTACAGCCACTTTTGAGAGAGCTGTATCTTTGCTCTGGAAATTGTTATTGAGTATGTAAAAGCTGTAATGAAATGCTTCTTCTAATCACGTGGTTATTAAATAAATAATTTTAAAAAGACCCACAAAACAAAGAAGAAATGTATATTATCATGAAATTCACTGAGAAAACATTCTTAGAAGCACATGAGCTTTTTCTTTGGCAATCTCCTTCTTTCAAATACTGTATTAAGTTATGTTAGCAAAAATACCTCATTATATTTCATCTAAACGATGGAACAGGAACTTAAATCAACCATTTTTTCTCAATTTATGTTTTTATTGAATTTTTGTGCATTTCATATAATACATCTTAATCATACCCAGAACCCCTCCCATATTTGAGCCCCCCCCAATAGACCTCCTTAAATAAACCTTTCAAAAGTGATTGACAGGTAAGATAATGGAAATGGTTTTTGAAGGTGGAAGGAGGCAAAGGTGATGGATGAGTGATGGGGCCCCAGCCAATTTCCACACCACTCCTGGATAAATGACAGACAGACTAAGCCAATGCCTGGGACAAACCAGAAGTTGTTTAAATGGGATGTTTTAAAGAAAGTGAAAGTTCTATCTGTGTTTGAGGTTCTTTTCTCTTAGAAGATCCAAATATTTGGAACCATAGTTTAACTTTTCAATATTATAATGAGTTTCGTGACACTTTTAAGCTTTTAAAAATATTTTATTTATTATTTTTATTTTATGTGTATGAGTGTATTGCCTGCATGTATGTGAGTGCACCCGTGTTGTGCAAGGCCACGGAGGTCAGAAGAAGGCTTCGGATTGCCCTGAAACTGGAGTTAAGGACGATTCGTAGCTGCCATGTGGGTGCTGGGAATCGAACCCGGGTTCTCTGTAAGAGGAGTCAGTGCTCTTAACCGTTGGGCCATCTCTCCAGTCCCCACTTTTAAGCTTTTTAGGGCATCCCCGCTATTTTCCTCAGCATCAGTCAGCATGGGAGATGTTAATACAAACATCTGGATATTCCTCAGCACTGGATCAAATGATTACCAATAACAAACTTGAAATTTCCCTCATCCACCTTGGCATGTCACCTATTTTGTTTCATTATACTCAGGTCTTGTTAGACTACCATACTATGGAGATGTCATTTATATAGCTTCCCTATTATGTCTAGAATGCTTTAAGCAGCAGCTGGTACCCGGTCCCTGTGGCTTTTGCATTCTTCCCTCCCACTCTACACCAATGTTTCCCTACCCTTAGGTCTAGTAGAGGTTATAACTATTTTATAACATGCTTCCTTAGTAAGTTGATATGAGAATTCCTAGATAAATAAACTAGCCTATATCCCTAATTAAATAAAAATATGCATATGCAGTGTTTAGGTTATTAAAGTGAAAAATTAAATTTTTATAATATATGTTTAAATACATAATTTTTAAAATAATAGTTAAATCAAGCAGATGTTTATATTTTCTTACATCAAATAAGCTTAGAAATGAGAAGAAATTATATCATTTTGTCTGAGAGGTACTGAAAATTAAAAAGCACATAAACATATGCATGTATGCCTGTGTATGTGTATGCATGATTTCCCCACCTGGTTAAAAAAACTTCTAAAAGCTAAAACCAAAATTGAAAGACCTGATTTGTTCTTTTGTGCATAAAAAGCTAAAAAATTAAATCTTAAAAAATCATTAATAATAAATTCCAGACAAGTTACAAACTGCCCAGGTGAAGAAATTATGATGATGACAATCATTTTGTAATCTATAGGACAATCAGTATAAGATATTTTAACATGTTATACACTGGATACTAAAACTTAGATGATATATTACATTAATAATCTACACATATATACCAACTACAAATTCATATGAATATTGACATGTTTTATTAGTAAGTCAAATTCTCCTAACTGTTGTTGCTGTAGGTGACATGATTGTCTAAAATCATGAATAATTCTTGACAAATCTATAATATAATGAAGGACAATTTTCCTTTGATTTGTAGCATAGTTGCCTTCTGAAATATCCAACACATATTAAAACATTGCAAAGTCTAGTTTGTTTTTGTAGGAATTAAATTCTATGCTTGGATATTTATAAGCTGAAATTTTATTTCCTGGGAAGCACTCAGAGTGACCTAGTCCTAAAGGAAATAACTTGTTACTTCCTATTTATTCTCCTAAGCAATACGGTTTACTTGCATCCTAGACCTTACACGCTAGATTCTATTTCTGCCCTCTTCCAAATCACTGGGAGAATCGTAGGAATCCCAATAAATAATCCACATCATCCTGAGCCACTGGCCCCAAGAGGCCTGGCTTCCATTCAGGACTCTTCTGCATCTGGTCTGTACTGCTGAGGTAGAATTTTGCTGAAGAGGGCTGGTAACAGAGGAGGGCTCCAGTCACAGACTCATTCTTCCTCATCTAAATAGCGCTTGGAAATACAAAACCCGACTTAGTCACTGAGAAGGCATACTTGTAATGCATTTCCTTTTAGGAATTTGAAGTTGAAATTTGCTGTTGTTGAGTTAACTGATTTTATCTGCCAATAAACTACTTTTTAAATTAAAGTAGGCTACACAGAAGCATTCTGAGTTTGTATGTGGAGACCTTTGGACAATTAGAGATAAGCCATGAGAACTAATCTGGCACATGGTAAGTTATTAACAACCAAGAGCTCTTGTTATTATATCCCAAACTAGCCTGAAGCTAAACCTTAAAAAGCATATTTACTGTCATGTCAGTTGCTCAGCAGTAATTTATTGATGCCTCAGACAATGCATTTCTTAAAATACGCATGGATCCAAGCCCATCAGAGAAGAGACTTGTTTTAGAATTGCAGCCCTGTGGCAGGTAATGCCGCATGGGTTTGGTTTGGATTATTTATGACTGTCTATTATTAGTACTGGGCCAAATGCAGCAAATATGCTTTGTGTTTGAGCCCTGAGTTGTAACAATCATTTCTTTAAGGGTGATTGAATCTGGACAGTCAGATTATCTGCCTGTTCAGTAGAGCAATGAAATTCCCAAGGGAGATTTATTTATTTACTTATTTATTTTTACAGGCTTTACACTTGTACTTATGGGTTGAGGGAGAAAAATAACATAAGCATGGTATAAGTGGTCTAAAACATGACTAATTTCCTTCCAGATTATACATTTACACCCATAGCACTAAAGACATTAAAAAGCTTTAATTTCTCTTTCAAAAGGATATTAAAATTGTGCAACTTTCTTAGTATAGAAAATGTTATATTTCAGATTTTTAAACATCAACCAGTTTTTAAAAGTGGCAGACATCATTGAAGATTTTTATTGTGTATAATACAATTTCAGACTTTTAAAAGAAATAGCATTCAATAAAGCTGTATCAATTGGTATATCATTTTCTCAATAAATTATACATGTGCTAAGTGATTTGAACATGAAAAACAACGTAATTAAAAATAGAGCTCTTAAATGGTCTGTTCATGCATACTAAATTTCAGATGAGTGAAATCTCCCAGTCAATAAAAGCTTTATTGTTTTTAAGGTAACATATTTACTGATTCATTAAAAATATAGCTATGACCTAGACTTGATGGGTTATGTTTATAATTCCAGCACTTGGGAAACTGAGACAGGAGAAATGAGGTCAAACTGAGCTACATAGTTAGTCCTAGGCCAGTTTGGGCTATATGATGAGATACAGTACATATATAGTAAGCTGGAGAAGAGAAGAAATAAAATTAGACCTTTTTCACTCAGACGCCTTGCAATAAAATTTAGTAATTTTTATGATCTCCCTCTAAACATTATTTCATTCTGTGCACATGTCCACCAAATAGTTTCAGTGTAACTGTTCCACTGTCCAGTAGACATAGATCGCTTCTGTTTGTCAGATGACCAAAGTACTAGTTATTCTTGCCATTTTGTTCATTCATTGACAAATGCTCTATGGGAAACACACTTTTAAAAATCTTAATTCCTTCCCAGTCATCATTTTCCTCTACAAAATTTGAGAGCCCAAGCACTCTGAAAATATGGACAATTAAGAAAATATAATCAGAAGATGAGAATTAGAAAGAGCAAGGAATATGCTTTTCCTTTTTATTTTTTTCACGAGAAAAGAGATGGCTAGAGGCTTTGTGCAGATAAAAAATGGAAGAAATAAAAAAGAGGAACTTCAGGATTTATTATTGGGGAACATACTCCTGAAATCACAAAGTCAAATCAAGTTCTAAGTTATTTTATGAAATTTTACTGCATGGCATCTATTCTTTTAACCTTAATGCCACTCTGTGGCTGGCCCACACTGGCCACTTTCTCCATGTGTTGAGAGCACTTTGCTAATTTAAGAGCACAAATGGTTTGCCTTATTTGAACCTCAGAAAACTATAGTAAAGACAGGGAGGTATCCAAACTACATTTTACATGACTAAGCAACAAATGAAAGTGGGCTAAGACTTCCCAACCACTATCAGCTGCTTACTGATACATCATATTCTTATACTTAATTGAATATAGGCTTGCTTAAGAGTCTAACTTTACCAGGCATCCAAATCACCTGTGGAAACTGGTCAGTGATAGATATGTTTTAAAAATAGCTAAATATTTGACATTCACATGTTAGAGTAAGGGTTATCTGCCCATTTCAATTTTCTTTTAAATATTTGAGAAAAACATATTTCTTTTTTCTGTTCTCAGACTTAATCGTAACATTCAAGTGGGGAGATGGAGACCCTTTTGGAAGAGCTCTTCAACAACATTCCTTCTTATGTAGAAGGCAAAGTTCAGTTTCTTTGCTTACCTACATACCCACATTTCCACACATCACTCATTAGTTGAACCCGAGGGTCTAAAACTTGCAGTAAATTAAATAAAGAGAAAGATTTTAAAGCTATTGAATCACAATTTCATTCATTTTTAGTACATTATAAGTTCCCTAAAAAACTGGGACTGCATAGGTCTAGTCATCTGTGTTCTATATAAAGCAGAAGATAACAAAAGGACCACAGGGCACTGTTAAAAAGGCTAATACAGTAAAGATCTAGAACAACATGAAGCAAACATTGTATAATGTTAACTGTTATTTTTGTTATTTTTATAGTTGTTCATGCCTCCTAAAAAAGTACTGACATACAGTAGTCATGAAACAAATGTACATGGCGCAGTGTCTGTCAGATATATTTTTATTTTCCCAATATGTAGTATTATTGGAAAAAGAGCATATTTAATTCACTTATTATTTAATCTATTAATCTGTCCTTATTTCACCAAACACAGATGGGATTAAGATCAACAACAATGAAAGACGACTCAAAAGGTTTTCATGAAAATAAAATGGGATTGTGTGTGTCAGAAATGCTTTATCAATTATTGTAAAGTGTGAAAAATGTTAATTTTCATGTTTAATCTTGCATCTCACCCTCACAAACACACTGTTTTGAAGCGTGATTATCCTCCTCTTCTGTGAGGCTATTAGATTAAAGGGGCTTATGTAATTTGCCCAAGGTCATTTAGATAACACAGAGGAATACATGTGCAAAATCAAGTCTTTTTTTGTCCGTCTAATTCCAGTGATTCTCTTTACTAATTCTGCTCCATACAAAGCTATGATATTTCCATAACATTATTTCTGTGTATTGCTTACTTTTTTCCCCCTAAATTGCATTTGAAAGCATTGTTAAAAATATAATAAACCTTTTAGGAGTATTTTGTCATCATTAAAAAATGTTTAAAAATCCACCGAAGTGTGGCAGAAAACCAGTGACAATAATTAACAAATTTCAAGCAATCTAATCTTTTCTTGGTGATGCTGAAGCTTGAACCCAAGGCCATGTGCATGTTAGAAAAACAGCTCTACTGGTGAGCCCCACCCTCAGCCCCAAATTAAAGCCTTCTTAAAACGATTTCACCTTTTATTTTTAGGTTACACATCTTCATAATTAGCATCTTAAAATCCCACCTAAAATTAACTTCAAGCATCCAATTTAAAAGGTATCAAAAGTAAGATTATTGAAAAAGGGAAGCGAATTACTTAGTTTCTCAGTGATTTCACTGGAATTTTTTATAAAACCAAACATAGAATCTTACGGTGCCATTAAAGAATCCACCATTTGTCAGTGTGCTTGTCCCCAAGGACAAACTTTCCTACTGCAAACAGCGCAGATAAACTCTTGCTCAAGCAGGTGGCCAGCATCAGCTAAGATCTGCAGCTTCAGTCCTGCATCTGTGCTGCACTCTGAGTAATACGTCCCTCCTGGTCGCCCCACTCTGCCTCCATTTTATGTCCTTGATATCAATTGTGAGTCTATACTCCAAATTCGCTTCCACCCTTGTTTTCCACCCACCTTGGAATCTACCGACACTGCTTGAGTGACATTTATCTTCTGAGGTACTATACTTACATGATTCTAACCCTAACTCCAACCTTAGATTGAAGTCCCCTTTTCCCATCCCAATTTGTTGTTTGCTCTGTCTTCCAATAGAAATGCAATTTACCAGACTATGATAAATGTTTTCTCCTTGCCCTGTTGATGACCAAAGACTCACTCTGAAGTGAGAAAAAGTCCATGTTTTCAGTGTAGGCCACTGTACTGGAATTGTTCATTATCTTCTGTGGCTAACTTGAGGCTGGAAAAGACATCCAAAGACGAAGGTCTGACAAGGAATCTAATACTGGAGCTGTGGTCACCTCAGTAGAAACTGTAGGGAAACAATGGCATCTAGGGTCCAGATACACTGCCATTGTTAACGTGGACTCTTAGTTTACACTAGCTTTGTTTACAGCCACATTACACCACAGACTCCCATGAAGACAAGGAGAACTATCCTGTTCACGAAGACTGAGGACACCCCAGGTCTCCCACTCCCTTGCTGGTAGATGGTGCTTTTGTAAACTCTATATTCAGGCCTTTATACTTATCCATGTTCAGTCTTAAATTTTGATTTAGGTCAAGAGTTTCAGCCTATCAAGTACATGTTAAAAATGTATTTATTTATTCCTCCCAACTTTTGTTATTTATATATCTGATTAATTATTCATCCTGCTGCTTCTTTTAGTCACCGGTACAGATGCTATCAATACTAGAGTTAAGGATAGATTCTTAACACTCTCCTTAGGAACTATCCATGATTTTATGGCCAACTAATGAAAACTTTTTGTGAAGGCCCAAACACAGAAAATTCACTTTAATATCTAAGTCACGTGCTTCCTTTTTACTGAATCAACCTTTTCTGAGTTATTTCTTCAGTTTACCAAGCATGCCAAAAGTAAAAGTAAATTCATTTGACATACAATTAAAGGAACCTATGCATTTAGTTCCTTGTGATTCAGTTTTTTGCAATCTAGTCAATATTTTATATTTGGATTTTTATTGGCAAGAAGTGGGTTTGCTAACTAATTTTTATTGGGAAGAAGTGGGTTTGCTATTTTATTGGAAAGAACTGGGATGTTCTTTCTCTTATTAGAATTAGAAACATTTTCTATTAATGCTCTTATCTCCTTTACCTTGTCGTCATCTGAGCCTGGCTCTCTAGTTGCCTCCAACTGTGGCATTAAGGGAAATAACAACCATATGATGTTCATCAGCTGAGTACATAAAGCATTAAATAGGACACAGTGGCATCAGCTCATAATCTCTTAATTGGTAATGTGTATTACTTCCAATAATTCCAGTCTAGGAAAAGCAAGATAGATTCAGCCATACTAATTTTAAAGATTTTCTTAGCCACCAGTTGTCCAGTGATATTTTATTGCACTCTAGCTAAATCTCGGTTGTTGAAATAATACTTGCAGAGTTGTGGATTTGCCCTCCTTGAGGTCCCTGTCCTTCTAGCTATAGCTGTCAGCCTTTTCAACACTTGTTAGCAGCAATACCATGGTGTGTACATGAATAAAACATCCTGGCAAATCAGTCTGTATTTTCTTCAGCAGTTTTTATAAATGTCTTCTTGGTTAAATTGTTGAACCATTAGCTGGAGCCAATTTGGGGAGTCACCTAGAGGTTAAAACTGGTGAGGATTAATGTCATTATGCACGGCATGGATGGTTTTGGAAAGAAACGAGGGAGAGAATGCTTAGACACATGGAGTGCCATAATTGATCCTTCTGTTTGCAATCTTCGTGATGTTCCTTAAGGATTAAGACCAATTACAGAAACCACAAATGATGAAGAGAGTTTGAGATAACCATAAACCCCTAGGCAGAACTGTTAGTCTTAGAAAACATGGCTAGGGAGATAGGGCATTTTGACCAATGATTATAAACTCTGGAAAACCTAGACAACAGATTCAACACAGAATTTGAGTAAAATTGAGGAAAAAGATTTCTTTTCCATGTGACACTGTAGAGGAAGAGATGATAAGCCTTTTTGAGCTCCTTCTAGAACGATAATCTAAGTTGGGAAGTTCCAAGGGTTCACATACGTCCAAGACGCCCTTTTGAAACATCTCCTAAATGGCAAAGATCCTGAATTGGGTTTCCCTTCCTTTCACCTTGAATTTGTTGCCCTCAGTGCCTGGTGTTTTAAGTGACTGCTGCTTCTTGTGCAGCGACAGTCACCTATCCCAAGACTCACACCAGCTCCTGGTAGAAAATGTCTTTCTTAAAGATCTCATTATAATCAAATGGAGTTGAACTTCCTGCTAGAAGAGTGTTTAACTTAAATAAAAGGTGATGAAATATGTTAAATCTACAAACTAAATTGACTCTATAAGCACACGATAATGGAAACTAGAAAGCCTTTACTATCATATCAGCTTCAGAGTTTTACAAATGACAAACCACTTTCATTCCCATACTCATATTTAGTTTTAATAATAGTATTAGGAATATTGTATTGCTGTAATTATTTCTTTTATACATAAACAGAAGGTCAAATAACTGGAGGTATTGAGGGAATAAATCCAAAAGGTCACAATTCTTAGCTCAATGCTTTTTCCTGAGTGTGAAGGAGTACATAGCTGTTATTTGAGGCCACCTCACATCTATGTTCTAAGGACATCCTACCTATATTTCGCTTTCTGACTTGGGAGAGCTAAGAAGCTTTTCCCTCACTTTCTAGAACATCTTCTTGGTGGAAGAAATACCTTAGAAGGGTTCTCCTTTTGCAAAATTATGTTCATGGTTTAAAGATCTCTGAACAGGAGAATGGTGGACCCCTGTCCAGTCTCTGGAGTGATCCCAGCTCACTTGTTTTGTACTTCACATCAAGGCCTGGATTTCAAGTACAGACTCACTCTCATGCCATCCAAAATGAGGACTGATGCTAGGTAGGGCCTCATGTATGCTAGGCAAGTACTCTATAGACGACCTAGCTATTTCCACAGACCATTTTTCTCTTTTATTTTATTTTGAGATAAGGCCTGCTAAGTTGACTAGTCATGTCTGAAACTTGTGATCTGGTTTGTCTTCTATATAAACGGTAGGTTTCAAACACTATGGAATTTGCACAGGGAAGGAAAAAAAAAAGGAAGATCAAAGAGGGTGTGAAGCCCAAACCAGGGCAGTCCCATTGACAGTCAGGGGTCAGAGTGGAAAGTTTCTGATTTCTGTGAACATGGGCATGGTGAGCTTGATGGCAGTGTTCTCATGCCTCAGTTTCCTCATTTCTAAAACACAGAACATAACCAGAACTTCTGACTTGTATGACTTTCATGAGAACTGGGACAGTGTAACCAACGCACAAGGCACATCACTCACACATAGTAGTGCTCAAAATCTTGGCTCTTGCCATTATTATGAGATCTTACTATTTCTGAAAATAGAACAGAGAAAAATTGATTTTAGGAGAGAGCACAGACGATGTCAAGGTTTCCTGGGGTTGGGATGTACAGTGCTGACCTTGTACTTGGGGAGCACTTTCTCTGCCAGGTAGATTCTGAGCCTGTGATGGTGATGGTCTCCCTATTGTTTTAGCAGCAGTGGTCCTACAGCCAGGAAACAGAACCATTTTAGAACAGAACCAGGTCCCAAGTAGCTGTCCAGGGACCGGCATTGAAAATGAAAAGCACTCAATAGAGAAGTTGTGTATTATGCATTTCTTAATTCAAAACACGGTTTATTCCAATCAGAGCAAATGAAATGCTTTTCCTAGGCCTGGTTACTATGGTCAAGTAATTTAAAAAGAGGAAAATTATGATAAGTCCCTCTTAATGCAGGAAGGATTAGACAGCTTGCTTCTAGAAATCCTTGAAATCAAGAAATATTTGCAATAATCACATTCAACTCCAGACTTTCATCCAGAAATCTAAACAGAAAACTTTAATCCTACAGATTGTAAACTGATGCTATGGCTATATATGGTCACAGAAAGCCTCAGGGGGAAGAGAAAGAAAGGACAAGAGAAAAGAACACCCAGACAGTGTGTCTCATAATTCTAGTGTATGTCCTACCTCTGGGATCTGTTAACCTTGGCAACATTTGCATGTAAGAATCGTTAATCAGCTTTATTCCAGTGTGTGTAACACTTTCCATTTTAAGAAGCCATGGACGCCTCTCCCTTTGGGAAACCTCTCTGTCATGTCCAAAGTTGTTCTCCACAGATAATCCTGCTAGACAAACATCAAAGACAGCTGGATTCCACATTCTGTGGACTTGACCACCCCTAAGGGCAAAACTATTAATTTTAATTGTGACTCACTTCAACAGCACGGCCTCCTCTGTCCTTTGTCTCTTCTTTCTACCTCTTTTGGCCTTCTGGCCAGAAAGACTGTTTCTGGAAAGTGCTGAGGTATTCTTAAAAGTTACAACATAACCCTGCATTTTTCACCCATAGTAAGTCTAGGCTCTGGGGAATCTTGCCATACATACTTCCTCCCGTAGTTAATAAGCTATTGTTTATAGGAGGAGATTTTCTTGATTCATTCATTTCCCCAGAGTAACAATGGAAAGTCATTATCTCTGGTTTTGATCTTAACATAGAAAGGGAAGCAAATTGCCTCATCTAATAGTGAATGGAAGGGAAACCTCTAGTGGTTTAGGGAGAGAGGCACTGAGGGAATACAAAGGAAAAAGGAATCCTTACGAAATACCTACAGCAGCCTTACAGGTCAAATTGAAACTAACCCCACGAACTTGGGGAGAAAATATCAAACAGCATCACCAACTATAAAATGCCAAGTAGTGTCATCAATTATAAATTGAACAAGGAAGTCCAGATGTGCCAAATTTTGTGTTATCATCAGCAATAACAGATTTCTTTGCCTCAAAAGATATCTCTTTAAAGGGCTATTATTAGATTTTGTGTTTGTATATTAAGTGAGGTCATAAAAGTATGAATGTTGATTGTGACTTGACTACTGTCTCAACATATATGATACTGTCTCTTTACTCCTGACAAAGTTACCATGGATGGTTTATAGGTAACAGGTCCTCTGCCTGGGTCTACTAACAAAAGCAAGGGTCCAAAATAAAAAAACCAGACCATTGGTTATAATTAAATCTCTCATGGTTAAAATTTACAGTCAATGTCAAAGAGAACAATATCATAAGCAACTACTAATAAATCCTAGTCACTCTGCTTTTTCCTCCCCTAAAGTGACCCCAAGACAAACTTACAGTTTGGAACATGGGTCAAAGATCTCTTCAGTATTTATTTTTCTTAATATTTTATTTATTATTTTTATTTTATGTGTATGTGTGTATTGCCTGCATGTAGGTAAATGCACCCATGTTGTGCAATGCCCATGGAGGACAGAAGAGGCCATCGGATACCCTGGAACTGGAGTTATGGACAGTTGTTAGCTGCCATGTGGGTACTGGGATTTGAACCTGGATCTTCTACAAGAACAACCGGTGCTCTTAATCGCTGAACCATCACTCCAGCCCCCTTTAGTATTTATTTTAAGCTAAGAATTTTGTAAGTTGTTTCACTCCCATCGTCTTACTAGTTAGTTAATCTGGCTGACCACCCAATGGAAAAAGTGTTAATTTACAGAGAAGGAAAAGAAGGCTGAGAGAACTTGAGTAACTTAACCAAAATTATACAGTAAAATCTAGAACCCAGAGTTCCTAGTTCTCCTGCCAACAAATAAAAAGCAGATAAACAAAACTTTATGATAAAGATCTGTGGGCAGATGACTCAAGGATACAGGATTTCATCAGTAGGTACCAGACTTTCTCACTATCCCATCCCTCACTATGTGTGTCTCACATCACCTGACATTGCTCCTTAAATCCTAAGTTTAAATATTCTCTTTTGCATATCTCCAAGTGAAAGGGCAGCCAATGAACTGAGAGCAAACTTGGCAGAGCAAATAACTTCAGGTACTCTCCCCAAGAAATGAAGCACAAAAAGCCATTTCCTTGGGGGCATCCAGAGTCTTTACTGAAGTCTCAGAACACCCAGAAAACTGAACAAGAAATTATTACAGTTCAGAATCATACAGACAAAAGCAGTGTCAATGTTGGCTCAATTGAACAGGGAATTTTTAAAGAATGGAATGCATGTGTAGCATTTGGATATAGAAAGGCGGGGGCTATGCTGAAGTATTGAAGTGTGTGTGTGTGTGTGTGTGTGTGTGTAATTTTGAATGAAATCACAAATTTGGCACGAGGGAGATACAGCACGAGGCATTACAAACAAGGGCATCAGTCTAGCTAGGAATAGACTTGTGGATAGGAGAGCTGGGTAAGTGAATCACTTCAACCCTTATAACTCGTCCAGTCCTCTGGTGAAGTACTAAGTTAAGGCAGAAGAAGAGGGAATTTAGGGCAGTCAACTTCCCCCACGTGGCTGGACTCACACACTTGTAGAAACTGTTGTCCACATGATGATGATAATCAATTTCTACTGTTCTGTGAAGGATTAGAGAGGACATTAGTTAAAGTAGGTATAGTTTTTGCGATGTTTTAGGGCTGAGGTGCTGAAAATACGGACAAGCCTATCATTACCCTTTAGAAAAGAAGTCCTTCTGTTGATATTTTCATCTTTCTTCTTTACCAGGCACAGTTTCATGAGCATAAGAAAGAAAGGTAATTCCAGAGCAATAAATCTTCCACGGAGTGCACTCTACCTCCGGCTGCTTGGTAATGAATGTAATCAGTCGGGAGAGCGGCCCTGTCATTATGGATTAATCACCAAAGCTTCTGTTTTGGTAAGTTAATTGATGCTGTGTTTGTGGCTGATGGTAGTCACAAGACATGTCTGACATTTTAAAGAAATTTAAGATAAAGGAATGCTCAATCGGTTAACCCTGAGATGCAGCAAACCAGCAAAACCCAGAAAGCCTAAAGGAACCGTAGAACAGCATATACTCAGATATCAGTTCTTTGGCTCAAATGAATTCAAGATAGAACTGACTCAAAATAATGAAACTTCTGTCTTGCTGTTAGTTGGTTTTCTTGTTCAATTCCACTAGGGAATTTTAATACAGTGGAATCTAGAGCATGGAAAAATTTACTAATAAACTTACTTGCAAAATATTCATTTATCACAGTGCACCTTGTTTTTAATAGGAATATTTTAATTGGATAATTTTAAAATAGTTAATATGGCTTTTTCATTCTTTATTGTTTTCTTTTTGTTTGTTTGTTTGTTTGTTTTCAAGGTAAGGTCTTGTTGTGTAGCCTTGCCTGGCTTGGAACACACTATGTAGACCAGGGGGCCCTAGATTTGCAGTGATCTTCCCCTCCTGCCTCTAGCTCTGCTATCCTAGCGTCCAAAGTAAAGGCATGCACTACAACACCTAATTCTTATGTGCTTTATTTACAGCATAGTAATAAACACCATCACATTCTCATTTAACTTCTATGTATAATGTTTAATTAGAGGATCATTCCACTGATAGAACTGAATGAATTAGTTGAGAGCATTCTAGTCAATTATTCTCTTTAAAAAGTATTGCAGATTTTCTCTAATTTGAGATCTACTTCCCATGTAACTGAGGCAGCTGAAAGGATTTAGCAACCACAGAGAGTGCGGTATTTTGGTTTGCAGTTTGACTCTGCAGGGTATTTAGAATTCTGAATTAAGAAACTGATTTTCTGGGGCTGGGGAGATGGCTCAGCAATTAAGAGCACTGGTTGCTTTTGCAGAGGACCTGGGTTTGGTTCCTAGCACCCACATGGTGGCTACCAACTATCTAAAACTCTGGTTTCTGGGTATCCCATACCCTCTTCTGGCCTCTGAGGGCATTACACACATGGATGAACCTATATGCATACAGACAAAACACTCATACATATAAAATAAAAATAAATAAATTAAAAAAATTTAAAAGCTGACTTTCAAACTTAATGTTCTCCCAGAGTACACATCTTCCCAATATCACTATTCTTTTGAAGTTTCATCAATTGCTATGCAAATATGTGGCTTAAGTATTAGCCTACCTTTCTCTTCTTGACAACTTCAAACATATGACAATGCAAGAAACCAATGTTTTCTTTCTTTACAACACATGGCAGTTTTGTTACTCAGTGTCTTGGCAAATGATCACAGTCACTTGGGATTGGAGGTCAAAAGTCCCTATGGTGTCCTGTTTTGCCTATAATTATTGAATAGTCTGTTCTATGATAGCAAGTCTTAGATTAATTTCTACACAACCTTAAATATTTATTATAAACAATCATAAACCAGTCATTAAGACTCTACAATGGTCTCACTCTTAACTGTCAGACACTGGCATATGCATCATAAGAAATGTTCACAAGGAGGCTGATAGGACGATCATACAGTGGGTCCAACAGACAGACATAGAGTGAAGTTAGAATAGAGTCTTTTATTAACTGGGAAACAAAGACTGATGATGCTATGTTTGACTTTAACTGTTAGCGTATTGGCTAGAGGGGGATGCCAGGTCTATGTATCCTTAGGCAGGGCCAGGGGTCTCATAACACTACTCTACAATGATTAACTTCCATGCCCTCTCTTATGGTATAATTGGTAAAATTCTCAGATGACCCTCAATGATTCATGGTCTTGTTTATTTCCTTTCTCATGAGTGTTAATAGAGCACATACTTCCAACCAAGACAATATGGCAAAGATGGTGAGATGTAGTCCTAAGACAAGATTAATTATGGAAAAGTTAAAAACAGAGCACAGGTAAAACTAACGTACTCAAACATCTTTTTATTTTCCCTGGTACTAGGAACGGAACCTAGGGCCTTTCAAATGTCTGGCACATGCTCAACCACTGGGCTAGAACCCTAGCTGACCATTAATTTCTTAACACTTTTGATTTGTAAGGAGCAAATGAATAAATGCAAATACTGAAAATTACTGTTATTTGCTAAAAAAAAATCAGTAGTTCAACCATTTATGGAGTTTGTTCAACTCTTTCTTCAGAATTTCTGAGTCAGGTTTGAGACAGACCCTTGTAACTTGAATCTTTGTTTCCATGTGAGTGAGATGCTGCTGACTGATAGGTCACACTTTGATCACCACTGTTTCATGCAGATAGCTCTGTTTGTTCACAAATTTGAGCTGACAGAAATAACTTCAAGTTTTTAAAATCCATTAATGTCATCAGGCTAAATTTAATGTAAAACACAAAATATTAACAGCTCATTCAAGTATTTTTTTAATTAGGAGCCATTAGGAAAAAGTTTAAGTTAGAAGATAAAGCATTTCAACTCTGGTTTATCTAACTGAATACAACACACCAGCAGTCTTTGGCAATGCAATTGCAACATAAGATCTAGAATGAGTGTTGTGCAAAAGTTGCACTTAGTATTTCTAATGTGGTTAGCACTCTGCAGTTTTTAAGTAGCCTTTGTTGTCTCATCTCAATAGCAAAAGCACAAGGCTGAAATGAGTACTCATTTCCATACAAGGAAGCTGAGGCTTGAGGCAGTCACAGGCCTGTCCCTAGATCATACCAATAGATAGCTGGAGTTAGACTCAAATATATGCCAAGGATTCCAGATTCTTGCATCCACAATCGACTCGCACAATAGCCTTTAAAATGAATAAATAATTCTTAAGAATCACTATGCAGTGTCACCTGTGTAGTCACTAGTGTGTGGTGAATGTATGTGTTGTTCCAGTTTTTCATATGACTCTATAGTTTTCCAAGGAAAAAGAAAAACTTATCTAAGGGCATGACATAGATACAGTTTTTTAGGCTGTATTAAAATCATCACTAATTATTCATCACAATTGGGCTCCACCAGCTACACTTGAAGCACAATTCATCATCCAAAAGTAAAATAAAGTAACTTATGGCAAATGATGAGTGTCTTGATTATCCTATTGACACACTCAGCAGGAGTTCAGTAATTACATGCAATAGAATAGAATTTAATAGAATTTCCTGGGTAATGAGGGTCCACATTGGATCTGAGTGGGCTTTACACAACTTTGAGAACTAAGAAATTACTTACTAACTTGGCTGTAGCTAACTCTGACCTCTCTAGTATTATAAAACAAGGGTTAGCAGGCGTCCTACTTTAGGGAATGTGCTACTTTCCTACAAATCACTCTGCATGTTGGACTCAAAGTAGGACAGTGAAAATGTCCCTTTTCCTATAACACGCCATATTCATCTTCTCCAGCTCTGACTTGCAGTTTCCATGCCTTTTGGTAACTGAGATCAAAGACTTTGTTCTGAGAATGATGAAACTCAGAATTTACAAGTCCCAGGAGTCTCTCCATTTCCTACAGCAGAATGTGACCACAGAGTAAAAAAAAAAAAAAAAAAAAAAAAAATGTCCACCCACCCAGTAGGCCTTTAGGTTACATAGACATATCTAAACCTCAGCTATTTGCTCCAAATATCATAATCAGGTAATCAGGTTGATTGGGCCCTCAGTAACACTAGCACTTCACAGATGATTTATTGCATGACAGATGTGCAGATGTGACCCCTTTCAGGGAAACCATCCACATTCCTCCACATTCTCCACCCTCACACCCACCCCTGGATGAAATGAACTTTTGATTTTACTATCTCTCCATAAGAGATATGCTCATTATAACAGCCACCTAGCACCTTAGACACTCCAGTAGAACACAATTCAGGGCGCTGTCTTCTTCTTCCACGTCTCCCTGAATCTGAACACTCAACCCCATATTTCTAGAAGATATTTATCTCTCTTCTCTTAGGAAAATTCTATTTAACTTATAGAATTTGGACCAAATATCTTTTAATTGCTCCCTTCTTCCTGCCTCAGCCAGTCATGTATGGAAGCATATGGTTACAGTAATCACGTTACATACCTCTCTATTGTGGTTACAGTAATCATGTTACATACCTCTCTTCTTTACTAGACTGAGTTCTTCAAGGTATGCTGTCTCAGAAAATGGCAGGTAATGAGAGCTCAGTAAGGCTTCCCAGTAGAAGCTCTCCTACCAACCTCCACATAATGACAAATTTAGGATGAATATAGTGCTGTCCTTATAGGTACACGGAGAAAGTTGTCCTTAAATAAGGTTGCTCTGTGAAAAAGCACAATTGCTAAAGGCAACTACTATTCTTAACCTCTTTATATCAATATTGTTGCTATAATTACACGATCTGATTAAATAGTATATGAACCAAGAAACATGAGTGTTTAAGAGATAATTATTCATATGAAAACCAAGTAGAATGTTTTATAAGCACTAGTAAATACTCTGAAAAAAATTAGTATTTTTAAACCTCCTGTTCTGATATAGGCATAGCTACATCAATGGCTAAGGATGAAGAAAGTGAAGTTTGTAATTCATTTGTCTCACAAAACATCTTAAAAGAGATTGAACTTGAAAATCATATATTATCGATATGGTTTAAATGAAGAAAGAGCACAATTTTACAAAAGGTGGATTCTTACTTAAAGGATCTTATTCAAATATTAGCAAATGAAAGTGCATCAATATGTTTTAATGGAAGTAGAATGTTGAAAAAAATTGATCATCAAAGTTAGCCGGTTTTGGATTCTATGAATGACAACTGACCTGGCAAGCTATGCTCGTGGGTGCAATGGCATCATGAATATTATGGGAATAATCAGCCCCTTTCTAATTGGATTTAAGATCTGCTTCATAAAATGGAGTCCATACCTGATATTGATATCAGGCCCAAGAAGCAGTGGCTAGACCAGTCACAGGGCATAAGGGAGAGCCTAATGCTGTTATTCTGCTAAATAGATATAGTGTTAATAAGTCCTAATGACTTATTATATACATAGATTAATGCACCTCTCAACTTTCAGGAGCAGATGGTGATTAACACAGAGACCCACAACTAGCCAAAATGCAGAGAACAACAGGCTGCAGAGTGCTCATTTCACAATAGGACACCTATATCAAACTTCTGCCTCCCAAGCTCAGGGATCATTGTGGAACAGGGGGCAGAAAGATTGTAGAAGCCAGAGGTGGTGGATGACTACATTGAAATGTTGTTTTCCAGACAGCTTATCAGTTATTCATATGAACTCACAGCAATGGTGACAGCATGCACACGTCTCACAGAAGCTAAAACTAGACAAAGACCTAACATGGGAAAGTGGGTAAGCAACTCCAACCCTACCTGAAGAACCATTGGCAACTGATGGTTTCTGGGAAGAGGGGAGTCATTCTCATTTAATGGTGAGACCATGGGTAGGTTAGTCAGGCTCCAATGAATAAACAGCATTTGGGGACACAAATTTGACTCTACAGGTATTAATATGCATATATATTTATACACATATATATTAGTACACGAAATTGGGCGACAAGTAGTAGGGGGGTGCAGATAGTGGAGGGGATCTAAATATAATCAAAATACATTGTATGAAATTTGTAAAATTCTATTAATAACTGAAAAAACTAAATTGGAATATATATACACACACTTCTTTGTTATTTCAATTAACTAAAAGGCTTATTCAATAAAAGGGACTATAATGCAATTATTTTATGTTTTTCTTGGATGGTTCAATTGTAATTTATCTGAATAAATATTTGATCAATTTTATATTGTATTTGTTTCACATTATTTAATGCAGAATCTTTGTGTCTTGTGTATTCATTGTTTTCATAGGAAGGCAGGACTCAGTGCCTAGCAATTTAGAAGTATGCATGACCAAATACCTAAAGAATATGGGCCTGCCAGCCTTTATTTTGATTCTTCTTTAAAAATGTGATTTTGAAACATATTTTCGCTTAAATAAAAGACTAATTAAAAATCATAGACATAGAGTAGGTAACATTCAAGTCACAGAGTAAGGAATCACAAAATGTATATATTCTTTTGGAATTATAGAGCAAGTTTTATTTGCATATCAACTTAGCACTTAATAGATTTTCTATGAACACCTAAATAAATTTGATACAAGTTTATGTTCTAAGATGGACAATAAAACAACAAATATGTTTTAGCATCACTGTAATCTGCTCTCATTTATAACCGACATTTCTGATAGTGACTGTCTCAAAGAGATACGTGATTGTCATTCTGTCTTATATTTCAGTAGAGTAGAACACTATTTAAGAATAGTAATAAAAACAAGAATATCAATGGCAATATATGTCACATGACAAAGACTGTGCTTAATGTTTATGCTCATTTTCTCCCTAGATGCACAACAATACCTTGTTCCATACAAAGGAGAGATTAGAATTTTCTTTATTTTATATGTAAGAAAATAAAATCTTGAAGAGGTAAACTAATTTGGCTATGATCATGCATACTAAGTACATAAATATGTAATTGCCACTTAATAAATCTGGCTCTGGACTTCATCAAAGTATTTGACAGCACACTGTCCAGCACGTAGTTCAGAGCTACAGAAATGATAGACAAAATATGCCTATTACGTAGGGAAACTGCAAAATAACTGTAAAGTTATTCTTAGTAGTAGTTTTCAAGAAACATGCAATGTATTATTATATCCAAGTGTTAATCTTAAATTATTAACAGACCTGGCAACAAGGTACATTTGACCCCAATAATGAATTCATTGTATCATTTTCATTGTATGTATCATTTACAAGGTTAAACCTTATTACCTGGTTGATTCTTTGCTCTCCATTAACCAGACATATTCTTAATTCACTCTGCATCTTACTGAGCACAGTTTTCTTAGCATCACTGAAGCTTGAAGATACGATGAGGCCATCAGAAATGGAAGAGAATCTTGCATTATGCAAACAGAACTACAAACTGTAATCGTTTTATGGAAGATGGCATGCTATACATTAACTTTATTCAAAACGAATACAGAAGAACAGAAATAAATTCTTCTATAAATAAAAATGCACTTGCTTTGGGGGCTGGGGAGATGACCCACTGGGTAAGAGCACCTGCTCTACAAGAATGCGGCCCTGCATTCAAATCCTCAGCACCCTGCTGCATCTTTAGGGGCTCAGACAGGAAGATCACAAGAGCCTGTAGGCCAGTCAGCCTATCTGAAATGGCAAGCTGCCAGCTCAGTGAGAGACTTTGTCTCAAGAAAGTAAGGGAAAGAGTAGAAAAGGAAGTCACCTTGACATCTGACATTCTGTTCTTGTCCCTGAATGGATCCTCATGGACATGTGCACCTTGTATACTCACATGGTTGCATCACATACATACACACCTTGTGTGTACACACACACACACACACACACACACGCATACACTCTCTTGGTCCTAATTTCATCTTTAAAAATGGTTTTCCCATGCTTATCTTTTCATGATGTTACTTATATGTTATGATGCTCTTCACTAGAATATTTTAGATTCTTAGCTCCTATAGCAGAAATTTCTTATGAAATGAGACTAAAAATTTAAGGACTGGAACAAGCCTGTTTATACCACAAATTTGCATAAAGTCCTAATTTCTCACTGTTCTAATTTGTTTTCTGTTATTGTGCAAAACACTGACAAAAAGCAGCTTGAGGAGGAACGGACTTATTTGTTTTACACATTCACACTCCTTCATCAGGTGAAATAAGGCAGGAACCTGAAGGCTAGAACTGAAGCAAAACAAAACAAAACAAAACAAAACAAAAAAACAAACAGAGAGGAATGCTGCTTAATGGCTTGCTCCCCCTGGCTTGCACAGCTACCTCTCTTATACGGCCCAGGCCCACCTACCCAGGGATGGCATGGCCCACAGTGGGCTGCTACATCATTAACAATCAAGAAATTGTCCTCCAACAATGCCCACAAGCTAGTCAGGTGAAGGAGATTCCTCAGGTGCAGTTCCCTCTTCCCAGGTGACTCTAGTTTGTGTAAAGTTGACAAAAAGTTGACTCTAGTTTGTGTAAAGTTGACTCTAGTTGTGTAAAGTTGACACTTTTGCATTTGAAATGTATTTGGACATATCTCCAAGTATTATATGAACTGCTGTAAATCCTAGTATTGTTTTGTTTGGGGGTTTGTGTTTGTGTGTGTGTGTGTGTGTGTGTGTGTGTGTGTGTGTGTGCATATTGCTTAAGAACTTATTTCTATACATTAACAACTATTGCTTATATTAACAACTGTAATTTCATATCAGTTGCATAATCAACTCCTGCCTTCATTTCTCCTTATGTCTATCTAGTTCTTCTGAATTTAAGTGAAACTGTACTTTCCAGAAAGAAATCATTAATCTAAAATAAAAAAGTATTTCTGCAAATGGAAGATGCAATGGGATTAGTTCCGGTCTCAAAAGAAGAGTCCGTTTCCACAATCAGCCTTCACCATTAGTCTTTGTGATACTCCATCCTGACACTGGGTTTTACTTCACTCCATTTTCCAGTCTCCCTTAAAGAAAATTATCTTGAATACTGTGTCTAAAAACAGTTCCTTGGTTTTCCTATGTTCTTCTACGAATATCTTTCAAATCAGCATTTTTCAAATTTATCCATTAATTTGGGAGAATCTGTATCAATTACTAAGACAGAAGGATGAATATAGGAAAGGAACAGCATGAGGAAAAGACAATACCTTCAACACATTGGAAAGATGAGCAAATAAACCAGGAACAAACACGCTGTGAAGAACTAAGACCCAAAGCTCAGTCTCAGCAGCTGAAGTTAGGGAACGTTCTGAGGTTTAGCACATTGTCTTTTCTTTTATTATTTTCAATTTTTTTTGTGCAGGAATGTTTCCCCACATGTTTAAGGGCACCCTTGCTTGCAATGTTCACAGAGGCCAGGAGAAGTCCCTGGCTCCCCTGAAACTGGAGTGAAGGACTGTTGTTAGTCTCCACGTGGGTGCTGGGAATCGAACCTGGGTCCTCTGCAAGAGCAGCCTGTACTCTTAACCACTGAGACATTTCTCCAGCCCCAGTGTGTCACCTTTCAAACATGTCTGGAGACCAGTTCGCTCACGCGCAACAAAAGGTTTTTAAAATGTACACATAATCTAAGGAATATTTGGCAACTGATGGCTGCTGAGAAGGGGAAAGACAGGGTCTTACAGGAATGGGACTCTTGTTGGGTCCAGTGAATGGACTCACACTGAAGGACATTTGAGGACACAAATCAGATTCTGTAGGATGTATTATGCATCTATATTATATACATACATATATATATATACACATATATGACAGTACATTAAAATGGGTGTAGGTCAGTGGGGGTAGGTGCAGATAGGGGAGGGGATCTATATTTTGTGACACTATCTTGTATCAAAATTACAAAAATTAAATTACAAAAATTTTAAAGTGTACTGCTTTGATCCAGAGAGTCTTCTTACAAGAATTTATCTTAAAATCAACAGCTTGATACATGCAAGTGTGGAAATACATAACATCAGTTTTCAAAATTAAAATTTCTAAAAATAACAACATATCTGGAAACAGCAAAATCTGCACAAAACAACCCTAAATAATCTTCTTTGTGACAAAGTACTATCTAGCCATTGAAAAGATTTAGGAGATAAATAGGTCATTGACAAGAGTGTAAAACTTCAGACAAAATACTAGATGATTTTCATTTTCTACATATAGTTTTATATTCTCCATCTTTTCTTTATAGAATTTGTATTTTTACTCCAAATCAAATATTTTCTAAAAGAATATTTAATAACTGGCAGATATTCATGATGTAATTGGTATACAGACGATGATTATTTATGAAAAATCAGATTATATTTACCAGTACACAAACACAAGAACTAGAAAGGAGTGATTAGGATCAGATGCTGTTGTCTGTTACTAGAATCCTGGAGATGAATTATTTCGGAGATGACTTTTACTATTCTAGTTCACTTGTAAATCTTTTATGGATTATATTAATCTGAATGTGTCTCTAGCAAACAACATATATATTTATTGTTGCATAATGGGTTCTGACCACAGTCTTGCTTTGGATGCCAATGTTTAAGCAGTATTTATTTTATATACTTATTTAAGGCATATCTGCTATTGAGGGCAGGCAAACACACTTAGATGCTTTTTCAGATTTTGCAATGTTTCATATGTTTCCTCCTATTTCTTAAATGGAGGAAAATGTGTACAGATTAAAAATTTAAAAATTAAGGCATCTTCCTGTTTTAGCTGAATTCCTATCTTTGGCTCAGGTCTAAGGCTTTGGTGACAAACCTAACCTTGGCTTTGGTTAAATAGCTGATCGACAAACACTGTAAAGATTTTCAGTTATTTAACATTTCCAAAGAACAAATGCATGAAGCATAAATCTTGTATTTTACATTAGGAGTGCATATGCATATGATTTTATTAGGGGGACAAAGTTTGACACTATAGCTCAGACTGGGCTAGAACTCATGGTGTACCTTAGGTTTGCCTCAAACTCATAATCTTCCTACCTTAGCCTCGCAAGTGCTACAATTAGAGGCTTGATTGACCATGCCCACCTGCAAGTTGGGTTTTAACTAAATTTACAAAAGAGATTAGGCCATGGGACTATGCTTTAACTGTATGTAAAATAATGTGCTCAGCTAAGAAGTATTGTTTTCTACAGTTGAATTATAAGAAGAAAAAAGTGAACAAGAAAACGGCTGTTTTTTTTAAGAATATTTTTATTTTATGCATATGAGTGTTTTGCCTGCATGTATGTAAGCACAGTGTGTGCAGGCAATGTCCACAGAGGCCAGAAGAGGGCTTCAGATCCCCCAGAACTGGGGTTATGGATGATTTGTTAGCTGCCATGTGGATGCTGGGAATTGAACCCAGATCCTCTGGAAGAATAGCAAGTGTCCTTATCCACTAAGCCATCTCTCCAGCCCCAACAGTTAAGGCTTTATCCAAAGTTTAAATCAATACTTGTAAGAATGTTATGGAAACATGGCCCTTGTTTAATGATCATGGGTCATGTTCTCTTATTGGAAGTTAAATGCACAACTCATCCATTTTCTTTTGCTGCTTTGTGAGCTTTGTTGTCAGACATAAATAACATCTCTGCCAAATGCCATGAATGAAGGAAAATGCCACTGTCTGTCTTTACTGTCTGCCTTTGGTGTGGGTAGTTTTACTGTGGCACATCGCTTCAAACCAAAAAATTGTCTTTAAACTCTGCTATTAACAGCCCACCTGAAAGCGTGAAAAGTTGAAATCCTTCAAGTAACTTATATCCTAGGCTACAAGGGTGCTAAAAATCATGCATGTGTTGTACCAGTCACAGCAACCATTGCAGGGAGCCAATGCATGGCTAGTACATTGGAAACTAAAATGTTCCAAAGGTCCAACTGCACTGGACTTCAGGATCTGGCCTCTGTATTTGTCTTTCTTTTGTTCTATTTTAATAGACTTATCTATATTAACTTTACTTGTAAGGTCTACCACATCACTGGAATATTCTTTCTCTGTGTGTGCCTTTCTCTAGACAAACATATTTGGTTTACCATTGATACTATACCCTCCCGTTACTGCAGCAGATTAATTAATGGAAAAAGGAAATGAGAGAAGATTTGAGATATCCTATTCATAAGGGTAGAGGAGGAAAACACAAACATTACATAAACCGAAGTGCTCAAGGTTCAAATATTTTGTCCACCTTTTGTTGAAGTGAATTGAAATCAGATACCAAACTTTGTAGATACACTACCCAAGGTTTCATTGCTCCTTTTTAGTTGTTTCTAACTTTACTGTTACTGAGTAAAGGGCACTGTAGAACCTAGGAAGATTTCCATGACTTTGCTGTGCTAGGGGTTATGCAAAAGATGACTATTCCCAGCAGGATGCAGAGTTAGGGTACCTAAGAACTAATGGATGTTGAAGGGCCAGGTGGGGGTATTCCTGATTATCAGTTAATCGATTCAACCACGTGTCCATATGCATGTAGATGGAAGGTCAGTTCTGGGAAGTATCTCAGACTGACATGCCTAAATTGTGACTGAATACCACGTGATCCCTATTCAAATCACATTACTATGGATAATGGTCCCTTTCAGGATAAGCAAATAAATGCATACCCCACTGATGGGGAAAGTCACTTGTCAGTATAAGTCAACTTGTTTTATACATCAGAATACTGTATTTCAGAGCATAATTAAATGCATAAAAGTGCTTAAACCTGAACCGTTAGAAAACATGGAAGTCATTTGGAAATTTTTATGGACTATATTAATATGTATGTATCCCTAGCAAACACAAAACATATATTTGCCATGTAATGGATTCTGACCACACTCTTGGATGATGATGTTTCCTAAGCAGTATCTAGTATACATATGGCATATATGCTATTGAGGGCAAGCAAGCAAAACCATGCTGTATATTTAAGGAACAGCATAAAAAAGTTTATGTCACCTTGGTAAATATTTTTGTTAAAGCCTATTCCTCTCTCTCTCTCTCTCTCTCTCTCTCTCTCTCTCTCTCTCTCATCTTTTTTTGAGACGTGATTTCCCTATAGCCCCAGCTAGCCTGGAACTTGCTATGTATACCAGACCAGCCCCTAGCTCACAGAGATCTGCCTGTCTCTGCCCCTGAGAGCTGGGATTAAAGGCTTGCACCACCATGCCCAGCTCTGTCTCTTTTTTATTAGACATTTTCCTTTTCTGAAATTTCTGATTTAAAATAAAATAATAAATAATTAAGCAAATAAAATAAAATAATAATGCAAACTGAGCAATATTCTTTCAACAAGCCACAAGGAAAGGGAATCTTCATACATTCTGTCACTTTTAATAACCAAATGTGTTAGAAGGCAAAAAGTTCAAATTTTGAGGGTTTCAAATCTAAATCTCCACATCAAGGGCATATTTTGTAAAACATTAAGAGTAAAATCAGAAATGAGGATGTATCTCACTGGCCTAGCAGGTTCACGGCCACGGGTTCTATCAGTACAAAATTAATTAACTAGTAAATTTATTTAAAGCAAGAATAAAATCAGGTAAAAAAGTTCTTTAATACCTTGAGTTTATTGCTAAGTATCTAAATCTAGAAAATGAGGAAAAAATGATAAAAGGCGAATTTTAGGAAATACAAGGGAGGAGTGGTGGTGTTTATCTGTAATCTGAGCATTTAGGAGGTGGAAGTAAAAGTCTCAGAAATTCAAGGCTGTCCACAAATGCCAGGCGTGGTGGAGCACACCTTTAATCCCAGCACTTGGGAGGCAGAGGCAGGCAGATCTTTGTGAGTTCGAGGCCAGCCTGGTCTACATAGTGAGTTCCAGGACAGCTGGGGCAACAGGGAGACCCTGTCTCAAAAAGACAAAATAAAATAAATAAACAAATAAATAAATAAATAATAAATCCAACAACAACAAAAACAAAAATAAAAATTGTAGACAACACAAGACTATATTATATTAGGAATGTGGCTATGCCATGCAGATTTTTATATACAGACTCAACAGGAGACCACGTGGACAGTCTGTGGACATTCAAAACTGGCTTGTAGGAGAGGATTTCTCAGCTTGTGTTGTAGCTTTTCTAGACTCTGCATCCTGAACGCTAAATCCCCAGTCTCCTGGTGAGAGCTCTGTGCACTAAACAGGTGTTCTGAACACCTGGTTCTGAAGCCCTTTGCTATCAAATTTAACTCATTAATAATGTTCATAATAATTCCCACACATGGCTTAACCTGTTTCCATATGATCCTTGCATTGATAGATAAGAAACATTTAAAATATTTGTTATTAATAAGTTTCAGCAAATAAAAATTCCATAGAATGACTAGATTAACTGCAGTCACAAAAATCCTTGTCTATTCCCAGAAATCCCAAGTCTACCACTGAGACCATTTGGGTACCACACTAGTAAAGGCTTACTGACCCAGGCTGTCCCCCTGAACCACATTTCTCCAGTACAACTGACTTCAAGCTTCATGCTATTTTGTGGGTGTCTTGAGTATGGAAAGTAGGAGAAAGCTTAATGAATGAGAAATTATTTTCACATAATATTTACTATAGAAACTATAAAAAATGGAAAACAGGGCTGAATGTGTTGGCTCACACCTTTAATCCCAGCACTCAGGAGGCAGGGGCAAATATAATGAAATAAAAAGTAATTTAATAGTCTCCCAAAGATCACCACAGCTGATAACCCAGTAGTTTACAGATACATAAAGACATAGGTGATATTCTACCTTATGTTAATATTCCTGACTATTTTTACCTTACCATTTGAAGTTCCTCCAAATCATGCCTTCATAATACTCCATTGCTATGGTTTCAATGTGAAGTGTCTGTCATAACCCCATGTTTTAAATGCTGCTTCTCCAGTTAATGGTGCTACTATTTTGGAGATTCTGGAAATTTTAGGAGGTGATGATAAAGGTACTTAACATGTCCATTATATGATTATGGGGGGGGCATAAGTAATAAAAGAACATTTACTGGAAAAATGGATTTAACAGCATACCACAATACTAAAGTTGTGCACTAGCAAAAGGCTTAATCACTTCAGAGAGTGACAGACTCAGCTGTCTTTTCCTGTCCTGTTCACCGACATGCCTTAAAGGAAAGGTTCTGTTCCATTTGTAATCATCACCTGGTTTAGAATCATATCATTATTTACCATATTGTATATCCTTTTCTAACTTTTTAATTGTCAACACGATGCTTTGTTAAATGGAACTGATTCACTTCAGCTCCCCAAATATGGTAACTTTTCCTGCTATTTTTTTCTGAATAATGGCAGGAGCATAATTTTATCCAGGTAGTTCCTTGGGCCAAGCGATATCTGTGATACCTCAGAATTTTTCATCATGTCCATTTGTAGACATTCACAAATTCTGATGATGAGATTTAGCAACCTAAGTTTCAACAACCTTTCATGTTATTCTTACGTGTGTTCAAACTAGAGAATCAACATATCACCCAGAGACAGGCCACATAGTTGAAACGAGGACTTTTCACATCGTCATAGCCACCTGGGTTTCCACCAGTGGAAACAGAGCAACAGAGTTCTGCATCCATTTTAGTCTATACGTTTTGTTAAAAATCACACCAGAGGCACTTCTTAAGGAAATGAGCAGTAATTTTTAAAGCAATCTATAGCCAATATGGTAGAAGTTTGATTTATCCTGGCATTTCTATTCTGAACCAGGAAACTGCCTCAAAAGGGAAATCACAAGCACAGAAAAACCTGCAGTTGCTGAATGGCTCTGTGTGGGTTAAATGTGAGGCAGGTTTAGCAAACTGTGAGACTGGTTATAGACAGATTATTGACAAGATAGATCATTCTATGGAAGTTGCCTTTTAACGTCTTTTAATTCAAAGTGTTCCTTTGCTAATCTGCTGCCAAGAATTCCATTATATATGTGATAAAGCATAGTTCTCTCTATAAATATAATATTTAGTCAGGCGAGGTGGCACACACCTTTAGTTCCAACACTTGGGAGGCAGAGGCAGGCAGATCTCTGTGAGTTC
>NW_008340854.1:508616-512714 GCF_000622305.1 Nannospalax galili
ATATTTACAGAGATATATCTGCTATGTATGATAAAATATAATTATACATAATAAAATGTTTTAATTATTTTGCTAACTTCATTTTGAAAGCAAGCTGGCTTTGAAGAATCAGTTCTTTTATTATTTAGAAAAGGAAAGAAATGTTGATGTGGTTTTAAGGGGTTAGAATAAATAGGAATACGTATTCTTTGGGAAAAGCAGGGTACATACAAGAGTTGTTTTTCTAAAATATATGATCTTTTAAGACAAGTCAGTTGTTCTGGCTAATGTTAACTAAGAGCTTAAGGCCCATTTCTCTATATATATTCAAAGTGATGAAGTAGAGTCATAAGGAATTTGACACAAGCCATAAATGCCTCCTATAAATCTCCAAGGATTTAAAAGAGCATTATGTGTCTCATGCTTTATTTTTCTCATAGTCTTTACTTCAAAGTCTTCTGGGACTAGAGATGCCCTTGAGGAATAATATTGTCCCCCACACTTATACCATACTTATACCCAGACCCACAAATTATAGAACCTTAGAGGGAATTTAGGGAGCATTGAAACCAATTGGCCTCACTTGTCAGGTGGCAAAATGACTTATTCAGAGGCTACAGTAGTCAGATCAAGAACCAGCGGTCCACGTTTTCAGGAAGAGGCTTCTGCTTCATGTCACTAGTCTCCATTCCCATCACTTTCATCCCAGTGACTAAGTGTCCTCACCACTTCCAAGTCATTACACAAAGCTAAACTCAGTTATCCACGATCAAGTTCAACTTCATTTCCTCTTTCAGTCCTCAAATGAAAGCAGCAAAATGCTACTTGCCTTGCCTTCAACAAATCCAGGTACTTATGGATCTTTTATAAGCTTTATCACAGATTTTTTCAGATAAAAGAATACCTCAGGAGGCCATATTTAAGTACACCTTGTACCTGGGCATTACTAAGCACAGAATAAAATGGCTAGAAGCTGCCTTGGTATGCAAGATTTCCAAGAAAAGAAGAGATGCCTTAGTAAGTTAGGACACAGGAGTATGTAGGCTCATTTGCTGACTCAGATGGGGAAAAAGAATCACCCTAATCATCCAAGAAACACCGTGTGGTTGATATACTATGCTGCTTGATAGAACAGCCTGGCATCATCAGTTACAGGCAAGTGCTGTGCTATCTACCAAATTTCCTCTGTGCTTATACAAATGTCCAAAAGCCCACACCTTTCCAAGATTTTCTGAGGTACAACCTTTATATTTTCTCTATTGCCACTTGTTCATTATGAACAAGATGCTGACGACCACAGTACTAGGTAAAAATGAAGAAGACAAGGAAGGCGTCAAGCTATGATGTAGGGAATCCAACAGGGCTCTGGGCATTAAGTACTCAAATTACAGTGGGCATGTTACATTAATTTGTACTAGGTTCACTTATGCTAATTCTAAGTGGAATTATTTTCCCTTTGTGGTAAAAATATTAACAACCATTTAAGTGTACCACTGTGCATGGGCTACATCTCAGAGCATGTATGGTAAGGAACCTAGTGGTCTTTACTTGTGGTTATTGCATCTGCTATTATAGTGTAGCAAAATGTCACAAATAAAATTTGTAAGATAATTGACAGGATCAAAGGGAGGATTGCTGTTCTCCAAGTATTTATCTGTCCTCTTTTAGCACAGTAATTTTCAGTTCATTACAGCAATCTGAGCATCCATTTCTAATAAAAGATTCTTATCTCCCCTGTGAAGTAATTCTAGGTATGCTAATTTACCAAAATCCTCCAAAATTCTATATGAATGCATAGGAAGATGCTCCTTGAGGGGAAAAAATTGGGAACACAGCTCTATACAGTAAAGAAAGGAAAATGTGTAATGTTACCTTTTTCTTGGATGTGCTACTTAGCAACAACTGCATATCATAGTAGGGAAAAAAACAGTAATTCATGTAACAGGACTTGTCACAAAGAATATATGTAATGCAAATTGACTAAATCAGAGAGACTATAACCCAAATCACCTGGTCAATAAAAAACTTAAACTTAGCTTTTGTTCTTCTGTGTCTCCCTTGTTTTTTTGGCCATGGGTTATTGTAAGTATCTCACCAGTGGCCCTAAGTACATGACTAGGACAGTCTAAGCCACTAATTTTAAATCAGTAGATATGTGGTGATGACAGAGACAGCTTGGGTGCCACAATTTAGGGGTGTTACTGGCTATGCTGATTAGTTTTTTTCAACTTGACACAAACTAGAGTCACATGGGAAGAGAAAACCTCAATTGAAGAATTTCCTCCATCAGACTGGCCTATGGACATATCTACAGGACTTTTCTGGATTGCTAATTGATGCAGAGGGGACAGCCTACTGTGTGCCATGTCATCCCTAGGCAACTAGGCCTTGGAAGTATAAGAAAGCTAGCTCAATCAGCCAGGGAAGCAGGGCAGTAGGAACACTTCCTCCATGGTCTCTCCTTAAGTACTTACTCCCAGGCTCCTAACTTGGCCTCTTGAACTGGCTTCTCTCCAAAATGGACTGTAACCTGTAAGCTGAAATAAACTTTTTCCCCCAGCTTGCTTTTGACCATGTTGTCTATCACAGCAATAGAATAGCCCCACAACAACTCAAGTTGGGAAATCTGCTCGATGAGTTAAGACCAGGAGTTAAGGCCACTGTAACCTGTTGTGCAAATATCTACTTCAAGGGAGATGGACTTGTTTCAAATGGCATGTTTCTTCCCACTAACCTAATAAGATGCTGGCCTTCTCTAATGTAGATTCATTGGGGCAGTGAAATTGATTTTATTTTCAAAATAGTACATATTATTTGTGGATTTTTTTGTAATTTTTCAGAAGTAGAATTGTAATAGCATGAATGGCATTTTATTTTATGAAGCTTCTGCTATAGTCTTTGATAAGATAATTACACAAAACACATATTGTATGCTTACTACATATTTATCTAATTTCTGAGGAAAAAAGTTTGTGAACAGATTTCTGATATCTTCCTCTTTAGAGAACTGTGATTGTATATTTTTCTCCCTTTTTGAACATGTATGGAGTGCCTGTTGCCATAGTAATCACTGATTTAGCACAACATGTTTTTTTCCCTCCTTCTTTTAATAAATTAGTTTCCATTCCTGCCAAGAAGGAACACATTAATCTACTCATTATGCTGAGGGAAGTTGCAGGCCACAGAAATTGTCATCTATGCAGAATCTCTCAGAAAGTTAATTGTTAGTATTTTTATTGCCAAGAACTCTCCCTGAGTCTTAGAGAGGAAGTAACTCCAAGATCCTCAGTTGGGGAGATAAGGTTCTCCCTCTCATTTCCCAATAGACCATGTCTGCCTTAACAAAGCAATTCTATGGGACCTATTTTTAAAAAAACTAGTGATGCCGAGAGTCAGGGAGTAACATTCTTAAGACAGAAATTTACAATAATGTACTTACGATAGAAAACATACAAGATCACCACCAACACAGAACAAAAACCTCCCAAATCCCTTTGCGATGGCTAATGGAAGTAGGGAGACCTACAGAGGAAACCAGAATCAAGTTTCAGTTCTTCTTGAAGCAGTACATCCTGCATTAGGCTTCTGAGTGATTAGATTATTTCTAAAATTAGGTAAACTAGATCAGTTCTGTTCGTTATTCAGAACACAAATCGTACATAAATATATCTAACTACAACTAAGTGCAGGTGTGTCTTGGGACAATCATTTGTCTTTACCTGGATTTTCCGACATCCTAAGCTGGAAGGGTCAGGTTTTTCCCTTTGTTTCAAGTCAGGCCATTGGCTGCCCTGCCTGTGGTATCGGATCCTTAATGGGAATTGCTGTCCTTGCAGTTGTATAACAGCATTTGAGTTAGAGGAAGAAAGCACAGAAGGTTGACTTCAGGCTCCCATTGTGTTATCTTTACTTTTCTAACAGAAGAAAAGCTATGGACAGGGTGGGGTTGTAGGATGAGGTTGTGGGGTTGAGGGGTCATTACTTGGAACTAAGTATAAGAATTTCAGTTTGGGGGACTGGAGAGATGCCTCAGCAGTTAAGAACACTGGTTGTTCTTGCAGAAGACCCGGGTTTGAATCCCAGCACCCCATGGCAGCTAACAACTGTCCATAACTCCAG
>NW_008340854.1:512740-526463 GCF_000622305.1 Nannospalax galili
CTCAAATCCCAGCACCCACATGGCAGCTAACAACCATCTGTAACTCCAGTTCCAGGGGATCTGAGGCTCTCTTCTGTCTTCCTTGGGCAGTGCACGACATGGGTGCACTTACCTACATGTAGGCAATACATGAATACACATAAAATAAAAATAAATAAAATTTTAAAAAAGAATTTCAATTTTAATAAATGATTATTATAGTGATAGGAACTCAAAATTAAGACATGAAAAATGGTAAGATTAGGCTGTGTAGTTAGTGCTTGCCTGATGATTTTACAGAATTAGATTATGCTTTACATACATGGGAACTTCAATGCAAGAAAGATGCTTTATGCAAAATTAAACAAAAGGGAGGTCCATTCATTCTCACCAACAGTGTGCATGGAAAACAAGCTCACACTGCCTTTTCAATTTCTCTAGTAGTTACCCAATAACACTGTTTAATAAAGTCAGCATATTTCCTATTATTTTCTACTTGGAACAAAGACTAGGCTGTTTATTTCCTTTCAATTTCATGGAAGGTGGCAGGAAACGTGAAAGGGAAGAAAGACAATGTTGCCTGAATCCTTGGGTATTTGCTCAAAACATCCTTAAAGGAATACATGTCTGCTAAGGGAAAAATTAACAAATAAAATGCTTTACAAACAATTAGTCTTCAAAGGAAGGCATGAGAAGAACTATGTTCCCGATAGCAAATAGGGCATTTAGATGCAGGAGCATGGCCATCGTTCCCCCTTTAGGCCCACTGTCCTCAACATTTATTTGTTAATTAGGAAACAGCTTAAGTCAGGTGTCCTAAAGAAGTCATGTGTTCAAATACCCCGGTATGAACCTCTCAATTTAGATAAATTTTTAAAATACTTATAACACAAACTTGAATTTTGTTGTCAACAATAATAATAATAGCAATAATAATTCAGCTACTCTAGCAGTTTAATGCAAATTTAAAGCTTTAGAAGATAAAAGAAATCTGAACACAATGAATTGCAAAACAAGACCCCTTCAATCATATCAAGCAAAGCAACACCTTTTCAATACATAGTCTCTAGAAGCCAGTGTTCAATGAGAAAACTGTGGGAATAAATACGTTTATTAATTCATTAAAATGCTACCAGAACAGAAACAAATTATTAAAGCACTGTGGCACAAATGAGGTCTTATCTGTCTGTCAGTCAGTATCCTTCTAATAGGCACAATCTCTGATAACTAAATAAAACAAAAAGAAAAAATAAATCAGAGAAAGAAAAGCTCAACATGGTGCTTTGATGACAACCATTCTAGTGATGAAAAATTGACTTTGGGGGTCTGTTTTCTAGCTTGTCTATGGGGACTTACTGCTCAAGATGGTGTTGGGGAAGTGCACTGTCCTGGTTTGCATAAGGTTTGTCAGGTTCTACACAAGAAACACAGGTTCAAATATGTATTTTCTGTGGCTCTAGGGAAGTAGTTTTTTCTTCACCTGGAAAAATGATGAAACAGCTATTTCAGTTCTGCATGCCAGGATTGGATCAGTGACTTTTATTGAATAAGAGAAGAGTGAAGTATTATGTTATGGATTGAGTAAGAATAGATAGATTTTAAAATAATTTCAGACACACAGGAGATAGAAAAATTGTGTTTAACTCTACCTCCTACTCTACTTCCTGCCTTTCTCCCTTTCCGAACTGAATGTCACTGATTAACACTACTGTTAGGTATGACCATTGCTGACCTAGCTGTGGTCCTCAGGTCAGTTATCCTTAGTGGATAAAAAATGAGTATTGTAGGCAGTAAAAATCAGAATCAGTTCCAACAAGGGTAAATTTGGTTTGTCCTATTTTGTTGACAAAGGCCATCACAACCAAGTTTTCCAGTATTCACACATAGGATTGTAGAAGACAACTAACAGGTAGAAAATGAATGTAAGAATGTTACTGACCAATTATGGGCACAGGCATATACCCATGACCTTTAAGGCTTTCACATCCTCTTTCTTATGTGTCTGGATACATTTGCTGAGCTTGGCGATTGAAATCAGCCTTCTCAAGACTGCTGCACATTCTACTCACTTATGCATAACCGCTGAACACTGACAAGGATCAGAGCCCATCCTGAGAAAAGTAGAGCAAAGTGTTCAGAGGTGGAAAGTCTGCTCACCAGAAGGACCACTCTATGAATAACAGATACTAGAGGTCAAAAGAGGATATTCTCTTTCTTCTCTGGGAGGTACCAGTATATGGCCAGATCTCTGTGACTGGCTCTATGACACAGAGCACTTTCTTAAAGTGGGACACAGAGTGCTCTGAATCCAGGCATGACACTGAATTTATTATGGTTGCATCGCTGCTGCCTTAAGGAGAATGGCCCGTGGGACATTAAACATACGAATTAAACAGCTGAGCCAACGGATGCTTCAATTGCCAGGGAAATAGCAGAATGGAGAGACCCTCTGTTCATTTGACACTGGTGCCAGCTTGACAAAACAGCATTTTTATTTTGTTTAACTGTAATCATTGAAAGAAATTAAAATAGCATGATCCATAATCTTTCAGTTTTAATTTTCAATGCAAGCCTGACTCTCTGCCTGAGAAGCAGTGTGCCTTGTTACCTTACCTTAGTTTTTACCTGCTTCTTCACTTCCTTTGGCTGATCTGGCCTCTCTCTTGGCTGGCTTTCCAGAAAGCTTTTTCAGCATTATCAGTACTATTGAATTTTTTTAAGCTATGCCCTACTGTGTGTTTTATACAGCCTTGTTCCTGTAGAAACACTGGTTTTTCTACTACTACATATTGTTAAAAATCTTAAATATCTTAAATATTACATAGCAGTACAAAGTCATTATAAAAATAGATGCACACAAAGAAGAAAATGACATCTATTATTACACCGCCAAAGGTTAACAACTGTTCACACAATTCCCAAATGCTTTGCTTGTCTGCACATTCTTTTTCTGTTTTATAAAACTCAATCACAGACTACTTAACATTATTTAAAAAAATTACTTAACATTATTTTTAAAACTCCATTTTTTTATTAAAATGTTTAAACATCTTCATTGGTAATTGACAATTATTCATTTGTAATGCTCTTTTACAATGAATAGGTAGTATTTCCATGTAATTCTGTAAATATATACACATTCACAAATATTTAGCCTTCCATAAATATTCTGCTTACATAAACTATGCTAGAATGACCGCTGGAGCTGTTTCTTAACTTCTGCTGCTCCGTCTTTACTGATGAATGACATATCTTCCTAGGCCTAGGAACAAGCAACAGATTGTCATGTTTGCAAAATCTGTCCATGTGGCTCATAAGGAACAGACTAATGTACATTGTTATCATATCCATGAGGTTCAAAAGATAGCATACATACTTTGTGAAAGATTTGAAAACTAACATTTAAAAATTAAATTAGGATAGGAAAATATATAAACAGCCCAGTGCATCAAGTGACAGTGCATCTGTGAGAGGCTCATTAGTTGGGAGTAGTATTATTTGTAAAGTCTAATTCCATTTGCTAACATTGACACCACACACACACACACACACACACACACACACACACACACACACAAATACGAAAGGTGGCACAGGTAAGGCAACTGAGGTATCTCTTTAGGACCTTTGTTTGTATAAGATTAGATCTACAGAATGGAAGGAATATTTTCTACTATGTCCTAATAAGTCTCCTGAAAGTTTGGTGTGATAGCGCTGCCTTTAATGCCAGAAGTTGGGAGGCAGAGGCAGGCAGATCTCTGTGAGCTCAAGGCCAGTCTGGTCTACGTAGTCAGTTCCAGGCCAGCTGGGGCTACACATTGGGACCTTGTCTCAAAAAACAAATCAAAACAAACAAATGAAAATAAAACAATAAAATAAAACTAACACAGCAAAGCTCCTGGAAGACAAGCTGTAACTTATAAGATGCCCTGGGCAATGAATGGGAGATTTGCTGACACTGTTTTGTGAGTTCCTTTCTCTCTTCTACTTCCTCACAGACCTGAGGCTAGTTCCTGGGGAATAATTAGCAGAAGCACATGTCAGGCAGGTTGTGGCCACTAAAACCTTACTCCAGGTCATGGTTACCTTGGAATGCCTTCTACAGAACCCTTTAAGCAGATGTCAGCTGAAGGAACTTTATGCAGATAGAGAATTATAAATTCTCTAGAGGTCTAAATCAAAAAAAAAATTGAGCTGATTTTTTTAAAATGACGCTCATAATCTGAAAAACCATCTAAATGCTCCCTAGGGATCTTACATTGCTTCCAAAAATGCTACACTGTGGGAAATACTAATATTAAATAAATACCCCCCCTTAAAAAATCTAGGGTATTTGGGAGAAAAAATCACGAATGAAGAACTGGGAGGCTATTTAAGTTGCTATAACTGACATACTGAAAACCTCCTCCTACCCAAATTCCTCAGTCAGTTAACAATCTATATCACAAATCATTATACTCACTCCCATTTAATGAGTAGTTTCCTCAACTTTAAGAACAGGGTCAGAAGCCGAAGGCAGATCCTAGAACTGAAAGATGAGGGCAGATAAATTGAAAAGGAAGCATATCCAGGGAAGAGAAAGAAAAGGGTCAGGCTGGTCTGTCCCAGAATTTATAGAGGAAACTTGAGCTTGTTCCAGACAAAGTCCTTACAAGATAGCAAATTCATTTCAAATCAAAGCATGCATCCGAGAAGATTCTTGTTTTACAATATTTTGTTTGCTCTTGGCCCTAGGAAAAGTCAGTCATTTGTAAAACTTTCATGGATCAGATGGAGAGGAAAGGGGAGGAGGGAAGGCCAGCAAAGGGAGGAAGTGAGAAGGTGTCCCTGCTGGCAGGCTCTGTGTGCCTGCACTGCCTCCCTCTGAGTGAGAATGAAGTGGGAAGGAAGAGCCCTGGAAAGGTGGAGGCTGGAGCAGACTCTTTTCTGAAGAAAGGGAGAGAGCTGGGTGGTGATGTCAGAAAGAGAGCATCTGCCTTCCAAGGACTTTGTCTGCCAACTGGCATAGACAGCATGGTTCAGAGTGCCAACTCTCTTTGTAATAAGGATGGGCAGGAAATGGGCAGGGAACATTAAACACAGTGGGAAAAGCCACATTTGAAGGACATGGGAGAGAGAACAAGATTGTCTTGGTGATTTCTTGTATAGGCAGATAGCCATACCTTGTGTTTATACAATTTTCCAACTTATAAAACAGACTCCATCACATTGCAATGATGACTTGAGAGGTGGGCATAGCTATCACTATTTTCCAGAGAAAGAAAATGTCATCCAGAAATAAATGACACTTCTGATGGCAATCCTTGTTTAATGATGCTAATGTTCTTTTCACTACATCTGAGCATCTTCTCTGGGGCATGTCTGCACTTCCCCTCTTAGCTTCTAAACACCGTGTACCATCTGAGCCTTATACTTCAGGGAAGCTGTATTCATATCATTCTTCAAAACTGCTGTAAGTTCTCCTCTCTGCACTTGTTCATGTTGTCTCTACCATCAGCATCTTTATCACCCTGGGATATTAGAATGTTGTCCAGACTTCAAGGTCTAAGCCTTTCCTATGATATTTTTTATCTGTGTATTATGATGTTTAGACATTTCTTCTCCCATACTAAATTTAACTTTCTGTTCATTTTATTGTATACTAACATTTCTTGCAAAGAGAGGAAAACAGTTTTCAAAGAACTAGTGAAAAAAAACCAAAAAATTTTTTTGAGTTCTTCATATGTACTTTTTGAAATAAGTAAAAGGACTAGTCCTGAAAGTCACAGCAAATTATAGTTACTGATGATGTAAAAATTTGCTAACTGAATTGTGTATACTTCAATTGTCTGGATCTCTTTCCTTTCTCTAGATTAGTTGAAGACATTATCCTTAAAATGAATGAAAATTTTGAATTCTATGATCTTTGTTGAGTTTATGAGTCATGTATTTAAATGCAGACATCAGAACTCACTAAAAATGCATGGTTAGAGACTAAAAAATATATGTGCATATTGTCATATATCTGAGTTTCTAACTTTAAGGGTAAAATTCCAGGTTTTAATTGATTAAAACCTAGATGTTAACCAGCACCTTGTTAATTTTTTTTTGTTGCTGTTGTTGTAATCCAGATCAATAGCCATGTTTCCTTAGCTTATGACTGCCAGATTTTCAGTGCCAATGAACACTCTCCAGCACATTACAGAAAGGTGTATTCTCCATCTTTCCTGAGGAAGGGAATGGAAAGCTTGTGGTGCTTTCTCTTTCAGTGGCTTTCATCTTGACTATGCCATCACCAACCACATTTACCTTTGTGCTTAGTAAATTGTCCCTCCCTCAGATTAAAGCCTTTGCTATAAACTATTGCCACAATTGTGTCATTTGTTTTACATTTGTGACTTACTGCTCCACAACTAAAACTAGCAAAATTAAAGCCAAGAAGTTCTCCCGTAATTAAACATTTGTGTTTCTCATAAATGACACAAGTATAAGATGTAGGTTTTGTGCACAAGCCCATAGCTAGAATCAGACCAAAACAAAACAAAACAGAACAAAAAGCCGTTTTGGAACTTATATTCAGATTTTAATTGGAATTTAATGTTAATCCTCAGTGAATAGCAAATATCCAAAATAAGGTAAGCTTGAAACACAAAGCAATTTGGCGTTATTCAATATACCATGCCAAGTTTCTTTATTCAAAAGCAAATATTTTGCAAAGCAAGAGATCTTATGCAAAGAGATTAAATCCAAGCATTAAGAAGAAAGTAGACTCTTGATTATCCAAAAAGGAAATGTTCTTGCTCCCTGGTTAGTGGATTAGCAGTGTAAGCAGCCCAGGGAACTTTTTCAGTGCACCTTTACAAAAGCCCCAACCTCCATTCTCTGGCTTACCTCAGGCAAGAGGAGCCACCATCCTTACCCATTAGCTGCCATTTTCTATATTGAGAAAGACATTATTGGCCACTGTGAGATCTCTTAGATCTCGGTCCACACTTTCAGTAAAAATTCTACTGAACAAATTCAGTAGAATTCTAATTCTGAAACAGTCCAGTCACTGTCTCCTTGGGCAGTCTCGGTAATTCAGAGACCTTTCCCATATATTTTCCTCTGTCTTTCCTTTCCTCAGTCAATCTGAAATTCAGCATTAGTTACACAACAGTAACGTTGTGACGTTCAAAAAGTGCAGGACTTATCCATAGAAAGCACTCTGGCATCCAAAACAAATGTCTAACTAATAACGAACAATAAAAGCATTGTCTCTGAAGGCAAAAGCGTGAAAACAGCAATGCAGTAAAAATCAGCTCCTGACAGAGCCGTATGTGCCCTAAAAGAAATAAGCAGAAAGCTCTGGTTTCTTAATATTAGGTATGATTATTTCACTGTGTTGTTTTAAAATGCAAATTTTCACAAAGTTAAGATGCAGGCTATTTAATAGGGGGTATTAACCTAAGATTATCAAGATAAAGTAAATTCATGAATTTACTTTAATTTAAAAATATTTCCCTGTAGTTTTCTTACTTGTCAGCCATGGGAACAAAGGTTTTTTTGTTTTTGTTTTTGTTTTTTTTTTCCTACACATATCTTCCAAGAAACTTTTTGTTCTCCTGGTTTTTTATGACTATTGTAGCTAAACCTTGAGTTATTTTCTTCTCATTTGTAAACACTAGGGTTATTTGTATACTTCTGAAGTCCCTTAGTTTTATTGATACCTTTAGAAATTGTTAAGGTTTGCAAAAGATATGGTGATTTTTAAAGAACACATTAAAATATGTGATTTTGGCTCTAGAGTGAGGACTCAGAGAGTAAAGGTGTCTGCCACCAAACTTGGAGATGCTTTATCCCTGGGACCCACATAGTAGAACACCAGCTTGTGCCAAGTTGTCCTCTGATCTCTGCAAACGTGCATGCATGCACCCATGGACACACACAGAGCCAATAAATGTAGTAAAGAATTCATTGTATAATATTTAATTTTATTCAACAACCATTACATTTGTAAAAGTCAGTATTCTATGCTTTCATGTTGAGGAAACAAATCCAAAAAAATATTTTGTTAAGTCAATGATTTGTCTTTTTTCCTGCTCATCTTCCATGACCTACATTCATCAAAAGACAGACTATGGGGGCTGGAGAGATGGCTCAGCAGCTAAGAGCACTGGCTGCTCTTGCAGAGGACCTGGGTTTGGATCCCAGCACCCATACGGCAGCTAACAACAATCTGTAATTCCAGTTCCAGGGGCTCTAATGCCCATTTCTAACCTCAGTGGGCACTGCACGACACGGGTGCACTTACATACATCCAGGCAATACACTCAGACACATAAAAAAGTAATAAAAATATTTAAATCGAAATAAAAAAACAGAATATGGACTTTAAAGAGCATGCCTCTGATATACAGTGACATTTCTTGCATTTTTGTGATTTTAAGGGGACTAAAGCATCCCAGCAGTCTCAACCTGGTATAACCACACTGCTTCTGAGCTTGAAACGCATAATTAACCAGAAAGCTAGTTGAGCCACTAGGGAGACTGTCCAAAATCCCACACTGCAGTTCAAGTGAATGCTGAGGAGCAGGGTGTCACAGTGGTCTTTTGGTCTTTGTTGTTCAACACACAAGCTATATCCAAGCAACTAGCAAAGACTAATTGCCCCTTCTTTCAACACTACAGAACGCTTAGAGGTAACAGCAATTATCTGTTTGTCAAATGCTTGTTTCCAGAAGTTGACTTCTATTCCCATGAAAATTCTGTAATTTCCTAAGCCACTAAGCAATCCATGCCACTTGCCCCAGCTCCACAGGATGTATCTCATTTCAACAGAGAATTGGAGTCAATGATGTAAATTAAGTGGTCCTCAAAAGGCAAATGTGGAAAAGTGCTAGGAAAATATGCTCTCCAATTCCCCTAAGAAATACTCCAATAATTGGACAGAATGCCCCAATTCAGAGAGCAAATGAATCTCGTTCTTGTTACTGAATAGAGCAGATGCTAAAGCAAAATCAGTGGTCTAGCGTTAGCATGGTTTTATGTCTACACTTGCTAAAGCAAATCTGCAAGAAAAATGGAAATAAGCATGGGGGTCATTGTGGATCAAAGCCAAAGGATGTCTTAAATATAGATTTCTGAAGAAAAGTGCATGAATGTATCCATATCTTTAAATGGTAGTTTTTCAGTGGTCAAATGACTCATGATTTAACACTTGTCCCTTTTCCCAGTGTGATCTACAAACTGGAATTCTTATGAGATCCTAGTGTCCAATGTGCCTTCCAATTTCCAAGAAAAAGGAGAAAAATTCCTCCTTTTTTTTTTTTTTTTTTTGGACATTTGCCTTGCTGAGCTTCTGTGATGGTTTATGGGGTTTGCCCACACTTGATTTTTAGAGCTGTTAGAACGGGAACAATGAGGTCATTCTCCAACTCCCTCAGTCTCTACTGATTTTAAGGAAATTCAGTTTGTACTTAAGCCAGCAAGTTTTCTTTCCTCCTCGTACTTTATCCTTCCCTTCCTCCCTCTTTCCTTCCTCTCTCTCCATTTCTCATTCCCTCTCTCCATCCCTTTTTCCCTCCAGCCTCTCTCTGTTCCTCCTCCCTCCCTCTGTCCCTCCTTCTGTCCCTCCCTCCCTTTCTTTTCCTTCCTCCCTCCTTCCTTCTTTCCCTCTTTTTATCCCTCTTTCCTTCTGTTTTTCTGTTCTGGTTTGTTTCTTCATTGCTGTGACAAAACACTCTGACCAATACCAACTTGGGGAAGAAAGGGTTTATTTAGCTCACATCTCCCAGGCCGCACTTCATCCAGGAGCCCAAGGTAGGAACTCAGGGCAGGAACCTGGAAGCAGGAGCTGGAGCGCAGGCCATGGAGGAATGCTGCTTACTGGTTTGCTCCCCTGGCCCCTGTTCAGCCTGCTTTCTTATCCAGCACAGGCCCACCTGCCCAGGGGTGGCACCACCCACAGTGGGCTGGGCCTGCCCACATCACTCATCAAGAAGATGCCCCTCAGACACAGCCACAGGCCAGTCCAATAGAGGCAATTCTCCGATTGAGGCTCCCTCAACCCAGGTGTGTCAAGTTGACACTAAAGCTATCCAGCACATCTTCCATCCCTGGTCATTCCTTGAAATGCTCTCAATATGTGAAAGACTACAATAATCTTGATAAAATCATTTTATATATTGTCCTCTTGTATTGTATCCTCTTTCTGTAATTCTGAGTTTCTAAGCAGTTTTCTAATCATGGAAAAATTCAGCTAAAATCAAATTTGTCAGTTACCTCCTGGAAATATACACATACTCAAATATACACAGACACACAAAGACTATCTTACCTCAAAAATGTATACATGCCAAAGACAATACTATCTATGGTCTACCTTTAAAACATCTCCCCCTTGACAGCCAATAAAAAATAATCAGAAATAGCACTATTCTTGGGTGATATGTTTACTGGAACTTTACAAAAATATTCACAAATGCACAATTGTTTTTGAAGATGCTAGATGCTAGAATGATCTCTAGGCAATATTATAGAATATTGGATAGAGATGATAGACAAGGATTTAAAAACTTCTAGATGAGTTGTAGAGCTATAAATGTTTAGCTTTTCCCTAATGACAGGTGAGGGTAAGAACGGGTGAGGACACATAGTCTGTAGGTCGGGCTGGGCGCAGATGGTATGCTAGGAAGCCAGAAGAATGGAATGTTTCCCAGACTGTCTGATAAAATCGGTATGGTGGAGCCACGGGAAAGCCAAGGCCCTCCACCCACAGCTGAATGTGTTTTAGTGAGGACCTGGCCAGGAAGAGACAGCCTGTGAGGTTCTGCATTTCCTACAAAGCCTAAGATCCAATCTCCATCAGCTCATTCCCCGTTAGTTTCTACCTGAAGGAAGCATTTTGAGGGTCATTTCCCTGAAGCTTTGGGACATTAGCAGAAAGATCTAAGATCCCCCCCATTTCCACCTGGGATTTAAACAGTATGCAGTGGTCTTCTCTACATCTCTGCCCACACTGCCAGCCCCCATGAAACAAGAGCAAGTCATTCCTTTCCTTCCCAATCATTTTGTTACAGAGTGGAATGAAACTTGGATGAAGTGGGTTCTAGACAGAATTCTGCTCCAGCCTCTGCTCCTTCCTGTGTGATCTCAGCAAGCCACTCACTAGATTTCTATGCACTGTTTCTTGACTGTGAAATGAGATGTGGAATTAATTCTGTCTGTGGTTACTCCATACCAAGTGTCAATGGTTTCTCTTCTGTTTGCAGCACTTTCCTCTCTTCCTGCCTATTTGCCTATGTCTATCTCCCTTTTTTACTTTATGAGGCTTGAATCCTTCCCCTTAGGGAAGCCTTCTCTCCCACTCTTTCAGGTCCTTTTCCTGGGAAAATGCTATTACTTTCTAACTGGGCCTCCCGTGATTTCAGCACATTGTGTTTTTATCATCCCTCCTGTATTTACTTACAATGTCTTTAACATCATTGGATATTCCCACCTTTCTGGAGCTCAACATGCATTCAGTGAGTCTTTTGGAATATCTGGCCTTCCCAGCCTTCTCTCACAGGGCCCCTTCAGGCAAAGGGAACAGTCAAGAGGAGCTTCACCCTTCTTTTCTGGCTAGTTCTCTTCATGGATAGCCAGGCGAGTGTTCAGTCCCTTTTGAGTGACTTTTATGAGTTGTGGGTTTTCACTGGAGATTGCAATTACCAACACACTTGCATCAATTCACTCAGACATTCCTAAGTAAGAAAGTCTCAAACATGCTATCACTAAATAATCTAAACATCTTACTAGATTATGTGTTGCTCATAAGAAGAACGGTCTCTTCTTCAGCTTTCTCTCATTCCTTTTTTAATGTCCTTACTCCTAACACCCAGTTCTGAACATAGTTTGGGGCATCAAATACTGTTCAGAGCTTTGCTTGGAATTGAACAGGATCATATCGAGTCGGGAAGCCATCATTATATGCTGTTCTTCACACAGGGCAAATATTCAGACAGCTCTGACACCTCTGTGCTCCCTCATATTATTTTGGACCGTCAATATGTCCAAGGCTGAGGTGAGTCTCCTCAGCTCCAAAGGTCAACTTGAAAGTGCAAATGGTGAGACTGCTCCCTTTTTTATTTTTTACAGTTCACTTCTTAACCTATACTTGTTACTTGGGGCAGCCTTTTTACACAAGAACATAATAAAACATAGTTAAACTGCCTGAACAGGGCAAAGCAGTTAGGATAGGTTTGAGTGGAAAAGAATAATAAAAAGTAGGTGGCCCAGTAGGGGAAGTGAAAATACAATGACATGGCTTTCAATTAGCAAGCTATCCTATACCATGAAGCGTGTCCCCATGCTTATAAGAATAGTGAAATACAACTAAGGCCCATACTTCAGAGCGGCTTTAATTTAAATGTTTAAAATTCATGAGATAGCTCAGTATGTATGGGTGCTTGCCGCCAAGCCTGAGGATCTGAGTTAGGTCCCCTGGACCTACATAGTGGAAGGACAGAACAAACTCCTGCATGTTGTCCTCTGACCTTTACACACAGGCTGTCTCATGTGTACCCTCTAATATATAAATTAATTAATTAAAATCATAAGTCTGGTCAAGGTCACCCCTTTGACTGCTATGATGAAAGATTCACTATTGGGCCAATTTCAAATCGCAGTGTGGACTGCAGCATGGAGCTCAAAGGTATCAGTATGGAAAGTGATCTACAGCTGTAAAGAGGGGAACAAAATTTCTTTGATAACTTAACCTCAACTACACAGAAACAAAAAATATTATGATATAACAGAATTTCAATCAGTCTGTCTCATTTAAATAACCCTTTGAGATTATTGTGAAAATACCAGTTCAGCGAGACTTGAAATTATAGTTTTGTACAGTCATTTGTACTTTTTAGGTCATGAGTCAAGAATGTGAGGTTTTCTTCTCAGAGAGAACCAGCTTCCCTGAAAAGGCCCCCAACATATAGCTTCTGGGAATCAGACAAAAGAGCTTACTAGATGATTAAAATACTTACTTATTAAGCACCCTACAATCTTTTGTCAGAGGGATATTTTTCTACTTTTCTATTAGGAAAGCAAATCTGAAGATTCACACTTCCACAACACACATGGAACAGAGAAACTGGGTTTTCTGCCCTATGTATAGCTGAAAGATAATGGAGTCTTAGGCTCCTTGTCAAAAACTTCTGGCGAAAACTTCAGACTTGTGCAAAGTAAACTGCTAAGTCCCAAGGGTTTACCAATTCAGGTATCTCTGGAGACATGCAAAACAAACACATTAGGGCTTCTGTATGTCCAGTAGGTCACCTATTTCAAACACCTCAATTCTTCCAGTACAATCTTTATCTACTTTAGTTTGCTAAAGAGAAGAGAATTAGAGGTGTTGGTATAATGAGGCTGGCACTAAAAAGAAGCAAGAGAAATAAGAGGTTTAGGTCCTTTTGAAAATAACTGCAGCAAAGTCACAATTAGATCAGGGTGCATGCATACCAAAGGAAAGAAGAAAGATTTGCATATACTCATTTGAAAATGTTGGGCTGGACAGACTCCAGCATGAAGGGGTCCATTAAGTCCTACAAGCGCTGAGGAGTTATTAGCCATTGATGGCTCCTGGTGGAGGTAGTCAGTTTCCTTAGGGATGTGTCCCCTGAGAGGCTATACTCTTGTAGATATAGCCTACATGGCAGGCTAGTAGATGGTTCTTCAACCTAGTAGATGGTTCTACATTCGTGCACATGCTGGCCACATTAGGTGGACTCAGTGGATCAAAAAAAAA
>NW_008340854.1:526507-527191 GCF_000622305.1 Nannospalax galili
CCCATGAAGCTGGGAGGGAATGGTGGTGGTGATGGGTATGGGTACAGAGGATGAGTAAGAGTGGTGAATTTGACCAAATTTCATTGGAGTCATGTATAAAATTCCCAAATATTCAAAACATATTGGGCTAGGAATGCACCTCAGTGGTAGAATGCTTCTTTAACAGGCATGGGCCTCTGGATTTGATCTAGAACTTCAAAGAGAAAAGGGGGTTGGGAGAAGGAGAAAGAGGCTTATTTGTAAATGTAGCAAAGGAAAAACAAAATGGTGAGATTTTGCTACTACGAACACATAATTATCATTATGATATATTGCTAAGATGGCTTGTTAACATGTTACTTCTCACCCATTGAACTTACTCCAAAGTTATCTGTACTATATGATGATAACTAGATACAACATATCATTGCCTAACTGACAAAGCGTGTTTATGTACTTTTCTTGAAATATATATCACAGTGTTTGGGGAACTATTTCATTTGTGAGTGTGTGTTTGTGCGTGTGTGTGTGTGTGTGTGTTTCTGAGAAGGAAGCTGAGTTTTAAGAACACATGATCAAATTAGACACATCCATAAAACTAGCAAACGACATTGAAAATTAGAATTTTTTATCCCAGGAATATCATCTTCCTAGAATATTGCAATACAGATGAGCACTCATAATTGAATTTTTAAAAATTCAGTT
>NW_008340854.1:527359-542315 GCF_000622305.1 Nannospalax galili
TACCTAAATCTCTGAAGATGATTTCAAACAGGCATTTAAAGACAAGTTTTGAACAGCAGTAGTTATTATGAGAGCCCAAGAATGAAGATTTAATGGATGCCAGTACACATTTCATAGAGTAGACACTAAAAACCAGCAGAATATTTCAATGTAAGCATTGGTAGGGCTTCTTAACAAATCATTAATTTCATTAGAAAATTGGAAATCTATATTAGGAATGTAAATGGGTGCAGGCTATCTTAAAACAGCTTCATGAATATTACTGGGAAATTTGTCACATCTAAATTTTAATCTGCTTATTTCAACTTTAAGATTTAGCATGAAGAACTAATCTGAGAAACAGACTGAGATCTTCTCAAATGTGTATTCTGGTATTAGTTATTTCTACATAAAAATAGTAAAGAAAGCTAGAAACAACATCCAAACAAAAACCAGTAACAGGAGCCTAAACATCTAGGTTTGGGGTATATAATGGTCAATAATTCAGATAATAAGGTGTTATTGTAAAGAACTTTATTTATTTGATGAATACTTTTAACACAGAGCTGCACAGCAAATCAAGACTAAAATGAAAATCCGTGAAAGAAACTAGCTCGTTTGTAAAATTATTTACCATTTTCTCCTTTTCTCTCAAATTAAATGTGTCAGGCACATTATCATTATTATTATTATTAATTATTATTATTATTATTATTATTATTCTCACAGAGATTGCCTGCCTCTGACTCTCAAGTACTGAGATTAAAGGCGTGTGCCACCACGCCCGGCTGGCACACTTTTTATACAGATGTCTAAGTGATTTAAAAATCATCTAAACTCTGATCACAATGGACTGAGTTTTTAGTCATGTGTCAGGCATGGATCTAACATGTTTACACATACAATTTACTTCTCACAAAAGCCAGATATACATACAATATTTACCCTGTTTTTAGATGAGGAGATTGGGGCAGAGAGACATTAAGTAACTAGCCCAGTGTCACCTCCCAAGTAAATATTTGAGCTGGGTTTAGAACCAAATGGTCTGATTGCAGAATCCATAGCCCAGCTAATATTGTTTATATTGCCAGGTTGCTTAGTGATGTGCAAGAATATATTAATCACATGGAGAAAATGTTATGGTCCTATACAACTGTGAACCTGGGCTATAAAAGTTTATAACCTTGTTGATGAGATGGCTTATGATGGTGTGTTAACTAAACAGACCATATACAACCATTTTCACAAATGTATTACATCTTAATCCTGCGAGTACAAGGCTGTTTTACACTGAATACTGTTACACCCATTTTGTACTCATCCATTTTCAGTAGTATAAAGATTAGCAGAGAAAATTATTATTACTGATGATTATAGCAGTCTTTATTATCAATTGAACATGACCTTGGAGAGCATGTACTTTTAATGGAAGCTGATTCTTGACCCTGGAAAGGGAGAGCTAATCAAAGATCAAAGAGATTTGGACTGTTTTCTTGTGAGTGTATGTTTCTTGGCTACTGCTTCCATCGAACTAAAAAAGAGCACAGGTAATTTTATTGATTTCAGAAATTCCTGCTGAATACATAAAACCATAGCTACAAAAACTGCAAAGGCATGGGTCGGTCATGAGAGCAGAACTTGAGAGGGTTTTAATGACAAAGTCAACAACAGAATTTTACTCTGAATGAACACTATTGAAGAACACTTTTGTTAATAAAACATTAAGGCAGATCTTATTTAGGTTTTTTGATTTGCTTTTGTTTCTTTGAGGCACGGTCTCATGTAGCCTACACTGGCCTCTCCTGACCTTCCTGGTTCTACCTCTGAGTGCTAGGATTATGGTATATACCACTACCACTACACTCATTCTTAAAAAAAAACATTTTTATGACATTTACTTTGTGTGTGTGTGTGTGTGTGTGTGTGTGTGTGTGTGTGACCGTGCGCGTGCGCGCATGTACTCAGAATCCAGAGGACAACTTGAGGTAATCGGTTCTCTCCTTTCACCTTGTGGGTATCAGGGATTGAACTCAGGTCGTCAGTCTTGACAGCAAGCACCTTTACTCCATGAGGCATCTTGCTAGTCCTCCAGTTCTTTTTGCTTGCTAAAGAAAAGTCAGGAAGAATTAGAAGTCAATAATCTTTGTCTACTTTATATTCTTCTTTTTTCTCTCCAAATAATATGTGATCCCAATCTGAAATGAATGAAAATATTGGTGTCTGGTAACCTGTGTGAGGCTAGGATAACAGAGCCAGGAAGGTCAGGAGTTTGAGGCCAGTTTTAGCTATATAGCAAGTTCAAGGCCAGTGTGAGATACACGAGACCCTGCTTCAAAGAAACAAAAAATAAAACAAAACAATCTAAATAAGATCTGTTTTAATGTTTTATTAACATCATATATCACCCCTGGACAGTATGATAAGAATACATGACTTTCAAATAGAAACTCAAAGGAATAATGTGTGTCAAGAAGTTTCATTCAAATTTCTTTTGTTCACAAAGTAGGATTTTATGTTTATTAATCCCTGGATAAATAGGCACACAAAGGGTAGACGCGGAAGACATATCATGCACTCATAAATTATGAGCTGGCCCATTGCAGGCATATGATTAGATGTTTCACCAAGTATTAAATGTAATAATGCAGGTTGATTTACCACCTAGTAGCTGATTAGAAAATTCATTTCTTGAACACCATACTTTATATCAACTGAGAAGTCAAATTCATGAGAAGTATACAAGAGAACGAAGCCAAGATGTAAATGCAATATTAATTATAGAAACAATTTTAAGCAGAAATGCAATGCCATAATTTCTCTATTGTAAAAATACCGCTCGTGTTCATCTAGTATTTTATGAAGTGAAACACAAATAAAGTGATTATAAAACTATTAGTGACTTAAATTGTATTCTTTGCTGTCGCATAAGTGTTGATTTTGTTGGAAAACAGATTATTGCTTTCCAAAACCTCTGGGACTCAAACTCTGGGAAATACTGAAATTCTAGACACAGAGATGATCAGTCTTTGGGGAAGCAAAAACACCTGTATCCATACATAAATTCCCTCAAAGGTTTAATGGCACAGCATGACTGGAGTTTGTCTGACACAATGAAACCCTTGTGTGGTGCCACTTGTCCCTTACGCTCACTAACATTATCACTGTGGTCAATTAAAAGGTTTACTTGTTTTCCTAGAATATTCCCAGGTTTAATGATTCTAATTCTGTACTTACATAATTAGATTGATTCTCATGTTGAATTCTATACTGTTCCTGCCTTACCTGGTCTATGGCTACCTATCACTGAACTAATTTAAACATTTAATTCACATTTTTTTTTGTTTTACCCATGTATTTATGCTTAAAATGCTTTTTATGTAGAGGTTAACTCTACATGTACTTTTACAATATTTTCCCTCATTTAAAATCAATAAATTATCTCAATTTGTCATGTTTTTGATGAGTTAATATATTTACTATGGTAATCAGAGTGCTAACTTCATTTGAATTGGATTGTCTTACATCTAAAGATCAATATTGTTCTTATTACTCCTCCCTGAGAAACAATATTATTGACTAAAAGAAGAAGACATAGAAGAGTATTCTTAATAAGTTGATATATATAAATAGGGGGACACTCTGCATATGGCAATATTGAGGATGACACAGAGATTTATACTATTTGGTTACCAAAGTATGTGGACTGTATGACTGTGATACTTGTGGATTAGGGGACTAACAATGTTGAAGGACAGGGACCTAAGGGTACCCAAGGGATGCATGGAGAAAGTTAAGGAGGAAGACTTTGGAGGCACAGTAGCTTAGAAAGATCCCAAACATTTTTCTATGCTTGGACAAAAAATGGTTAAGAGTAAGATTTATGCAAGATAAAGTCAAGGGGTCTCAGAAAGATGTGTGAATAATTGCCTTTTAGTGCTAGTCAGAATTCAGAGCTTCCATGGCTTAGAAAAACAAAAGCAGAACTGACGATTTATTCAATGCCGCAAAGACAACTTTATACAATCTTATAGACCTGGTTCAGTGACAATGCTATATTGTCTCTGAAGACATAAAAGAAAACAATTGTTTTAATCCATGTGAGGAAAAAGAAAAAAAATACCTGCCAGCACAGTTTGACTAGCAAGCCACAGGAGCTGTAGTTTAGGCTTAATGGAATCCCTCATTTATTCCTCTAAATCTAGAGAAACTACCATATCTGTCTTTATTCCAGCAGACATGTTTACTACCATGTTGTAGTAAGATATTTCTAAATAGTTTCAGTTAAAAAAGGAAATGCGTGGGCAAAGCAAGCAGAGAAACCTCAAATAGAAAGTCTTTAATTTCTGATGACTGTTGGTCCCGTTTCACGAGTGTCTGCAACAGAAAGTCAGTCTCTACTTTTCTAAGACAGACAACATAGAAAGTTTGGTCACTGAAATTTGAGTGACCATGCACACTTGCTTATCAATGTACCTGGATAATTATTGATAGTTTTACCTTGTATTTTCAAAGGTGCTCCAATTTAGACAATAAATTATATAGTTATACTAAACACACTATTAACAGCGATGTCAGTTGATATAGAATATTAAAATGGTTTGGGACAAAATTTACATATTAGTTAGGGGAAATACATAATTTTGCAGGTTCAAAACTTACCCAAATTGATTAATATTTAAGAATCTTTTGTTTGGATTTTATCCTATGTGCTGTCTTTTAATGTTTTACTTTTATAAATTAAGCACACAAGGAAAAGCAAGACAAGGAGTAATTTAGATATTAAAAATTGCAAAGTTTCTTCATTTTGACTACACATTTAAAAAATATTTTATTATTTTTATTTTATGTGTATGAGTGTATTGCCTGCAAGTAGATAAGTGCACCCATGTCGTGCAATGCCCGCAAAGACAGAAGAGGCCATCAGATCCCCTGGGACTGGAGTTATGGACAGTTGTTTTGCTGCCATGTAGGTGCTGGGATTCGAACCCGGCTCTTCTGCAAGAACAACCAGTGTTCTTAACCGCTGAGCCATCTCTTCAGTCCCCAACTATATGTTTTATTCAGTGTAATGTTCTCTCTCTCTTTCTCTCTCTCTCTCTCTCTCTCTCTCTCTCTCTCAGGCCTGGGCAAGTAATCTCTCCTCTTGGGACAGAAATGTTTGAGATGAAAGAAGATCCATAGATCACTTGCTTTAATGCCTTAATTTAATATGAAGAAAACTGAACTACAAAGAGGTGCAATGACTTGTCAAAACTGAAAGTCTAGTTAGTGGCAACCTAACCACCAGCTTTGGTCTAAAGAAACCAGTTGTACCAGGAACTCCTGACCTCTGAACGTTTACGTTTACTTATTTCTGAATTCTATCCTGTCTTCTGGACTAGAGTCTTCACTATTTTTTTTTTTTTTCGTTTTTCCTTATGAGCCTTTAGCAAGGAGAAGAGTCACCAAAATCCACCTTCTCCTCAAGTATTACATTTTCTTATGACTGGGAGGCTCCAAATTAAAAAAGGGAAAAATTAACTTGCTAACTTTCCCTCAGTTGGCACAGTTAATGGGGTGTCCACAAACCAAAATTTCAAATGTTCTTAGTCTACTGATATTTGATTATCATCTGAGTATGCAAAGGGAAGCCTTCCTGTTTTGAGTCTTGTTGCCTTCCATATAATAGATTTCAATCCTAAAGCAGAGTAAGAACTGTGTATAAGTTAGTCCATGGTCAGCACTGGGAATTCAGACTAGAATAGTTTCCTTGGCCTCTAAAGCAAATACTAGGATTAGGTTTTCTGCAGAGTTTAAAGACAGAAAAAAATATTTTAGATAGGGTCTCACTTTGTAGCCCAGGCTGCCCTGAACTTACTATGTAGGTCAGGCTGTCCTCAAGTCTTTCACAAGTTTCCTGCTTTTTAAGTATATCCACCACTCCAGGTTTAAGATGAAAATTTGAACACAAAAATGTTTGTGGCAATGTATTTGCTTATGGCAATGTCCTTGTTTTTTTTTTTTTAAAAAGGCATCTCTATCTTTAAAGTGCTTTTATTTCTCTTCCTTATACATATTTCTTACCATTATAGAGATGAGTTGAATTAGAATGTGTATTTGAATTTAAGGAAATATGTTAATTGAAGTTATGATATTAATATATCCAAGGAGTTGTTATAGTCACTTGAATTTAACGTATTGAAGCTTCTTATGTGAATATTTAATTTTACTTAATACAAAGACATATTTGTTATCTGTAACATCATAAAAATTTAGGCAGTATCATGTTTAAGGGACTTTTTCACAGGACAGCCTGAGGCAGCATGCTATGAAAATACTAGATGATCACAAATGTGAAAAAGCAATTATTATCATTTTGAGACAAATCAGACTTCCACATATTTTTGACAATTGTCAAGAGGATTTAATTATTTGTAAAAAAAATGTACTAGGATCATTAAAAAGTAGAAGAGTGAAAATTAAAAAGAAGTAGACGTTGAGGAGATAGTTGGAAAAGTGCTGGCCATGCAAACATGAGGACCTGGATTCAGTTCCCAGAACCCATGTGAGAAGCTGGTTGTAGCAGCGACCACAGCGACTCTGGCCTCCACAAACACTCATATCCTCATACACATAAGCACAAGCTTCAGTACAAAAACGAAAAACTGAACTAGTTTTCTTTGGGGTCAGAATTATTGGATTCTCATAACATTTGCTGTTTGTCCTGAAGATCATGATTTATCATTTTGTGCTATAATTATTTCCTTTTCTTCCACTAAACCTTAAACTGAAGAAAAAGAGATCCTTTTAGTCTTGGAATTTCTGGATTATACAAAAATCAAACCAACAGTAAGAAGTTGACAGACTTTTTTCTGAATGTACTGACCAGTTAGAACATAGATATTTGAAAGGATCAGCAGGGGGTGGGAGGATAAAATGGGCTTAGATATATATTAGTAGCATTTGGGGCATGTTGCAGATTTATGTCCAGTTGCTAATGCTGCTGGCAGGCAGCACCGAGTTTTGCCTGTGCTATTTATAGCAACTATTTAATTCTTCGAACCCATTTAATTCCTTTGCATAAAAGTCTTTGCTGCCTCCATCTTTCTTTCTGCTCTCTAGTCAAAAGCATCCTGTTGCGCCCCTACTAGGAATTAATCATTATGGCATGACACTGACCTAAAATAGATGTGTTAATTCCTCAAAGGGTGGGTGTAAAAATGAAATAGAGAGGTAGGAACCTTGTAGCTAGCCAAGTGCAGCTGCCAGGAAAGGCCCATCTCTGGCCTTCCCAGGGCCATGCTCTCGATGGCCCCAGCTCCCCCGTCTGCACATTTGGTCTTTTTTCTCTCTTTTCCTTTTCCCAGTGGTGGCCTAAGCGCATGGCACACTTTGGGCAGCATCTTGTTATAATTACAATCTTTCTCGATAGCCACCAGTTTTACAAGGCTAATGGAAGACAATTGTATGCCTCAAGCACTACCCTAAGCACAGTACATACAAACACACACACACACGCTCACATGCATGCACACGCGTGCACACACACACACAGGGTTCACTAAATTAATAGTGTGCAAGAAAAGGAAAGTAAAAAGAATAGCATCCTTTGCTTAACTCTCGGTAGCCTGTTATTTCTTAATGTGCATGAATGATGGCTGTATGATACCATCTCTTTGTCTAGAGATTAGACTTCTGTAAACGATTGTCTGGAAAGTAACTAATGGCAATAATTGCAACTCATTTATTTGAAATGAGTATTCATATTATCATTCTGTAGATGACAAAGGAAAAACAAACTTGCTGATAACTTGGTTAGAATATATATGCATATATATGGTACATGTGTAGGGTATAGATATGTGTATATCTATGTATTTATAACATAAATGGAAAGGATTCATAAAACTTAATAGACTGGAAAACCTAACTGTATGTCCAAAGATCCAGACTCACTTCAGGAGCTTTATATATAAAGAAGAGATAATTGATTAACAAGGAAATAGAAGAGTTTCTATTAAGAAATTATAGTTTACAATGACCATTAAGAAAGCTGTTCATAATGTAATCTAGACATGATAGGGAACCTATACTCATGACATCTCCACAATGTCAGTTCACATATAAAGTTCATGGGAGAAATTTTACTGGGTCCCACCTCTAGATGAAGAGCTACAGGCAATCAGTGGGTGCTGATGGAGGGAGAATCAGTTTTCTTCAGGGTCTAGCTCCCTGAAAGGCTATCTAATCCCAAGTAGGCAGTCCTAAACACACCAGGCACCACTAAATGATCTCAGTGCATCATATATATATATATATATATAAGTGTATGTATGTATTGTGTGTGTGTGAATGCATATATGTATATGTAACAATAATAATCAAAGAAAAGGTCAAGAAATTGGGAGGGTGTAGAGGGACATGGAGGTGTTAGAGGGGGGACTGGGAGGGGTGGCAGTAATGGAAATACAGCACTCATGAATAAAATTCTCAAGAAAACTATATAAAGGACAGGCTAGAGAGTTGGCTCAGCAGTTATGGTCACAGGCTGCTCTTGCACCCACATGGCAGCTAACTCCAGTTCCAGGAGACCCAACACCCTCTTCTGATCTCTACAGGTATTGCACATGGCTGCACACAAATACAGGCAGGCAATGCACTCATACAGATAAAAGAAAAATAATAAAGAAAAAAAGAAAAAGAAAAACGTTCTTTAATTGGAAGAGCCCAAGCTTACAGAGTACACCAGTTACTCAGAATACCTCCTCTACAGGGTGTTTCGGCTCCATGTATTCCCAAGTAAATATGTAGACTTAATACTCATTATATCATTATTTTATTGGCCTTTGTATCTATGGATCAATACATCATGTTAACGTTCTTGTGTCCAACTATAATATTCTAGAACTCGTTCACAGAGAGATTCCTTTTCAACATTGGGAGCTCAAAAAGATCTCTGCCTCTGACCTTCTGTCTTTCCTTTGTGATGCTTGGCCTTTTTCAATATCATACCAGGATATTCTGAGACCCTGAAGTCATTGTAATCTAATTTGTCAAATTCTTGGCTATGATTTAGCTTCATTGGTTTATGCTTGATAAAATGATACTGTTGAGAGAAAGGACTCAGCTGGGAATTACCTGTGCTTCCCCTGACAATATACAGGCTTGGGAAGTAAGGTTATAAGATGAGAAGTTTCTCTATTTCACATTCTTCTGAGCTCACTATGCTGTGAACAATGAATCAGATTTGAATGTGACCAATCTCTACTCTTCTAGTTACCATCAGAAAGGCAGCCAAATTATGACAGGAGCCATCAGGGATGGGAACAGGAAGGGAGCAGTGGTGTATGGTTCTCTTCCAGGGAAGAGCAGTTACATAAAGGGCCCAGCTACCAGAGGTGTCAGAGGAGGCATGGACAGCATCCAATTGCAGCCTGAATATCAAGGCAAGATCCTCTTCAGGATGCACTGTGGGAGACAGCAAATGAGGCCCAGCAGAGCTGCAGGACTGACTGCATACCACACTGCTGGGTGACTGAACAATGTTCACTGGCTTCCTCTAGTAGAGACAAGGTTCTTTATGAAGGGACTATGTCATGGCAACCACTGTCACCCCATCATTTTGAAAGGAACTTGACACAGACTAGGTATTTATAGAACGCGTTGAAATCAGGAATCGAGGAACAGGGTCCTACCCCTACTGGATTCCATCAGCGACTTAGGACTCCTCAGGCATATTCAGGCCCTTACATGACTTCAAGGACAAAGTCGCTGCCTATTTTTAGTAGAGAAGTGGTGAATTGTATCTCTGTTTCCTTATTCTCATACTGTCTGCTGTTTGAGCAAGAATCTGGCCTAATTCCAGGTTTCACTTCATTTTAGTAATAGCTGAAATTTAATCAGGGCTTTATATTCTTTGTCTCTGTGTCTGTCCCTCCACCTCTCTGCCTTCTCTCTCCTCCCTATTTCTCTTCCTTCTCTTGTCACTCTTTCCCCTTACTCTCCAAACCTTTACCTCTCTCTTCTCCTCCCCTTCCCTCCCCTCCCTTCCCCTTCCTCCTCTCTTCTCTCCAGATACATTAATCCCAGATACACAGACAGATATACACACTGAAGTGAATAGTTCATTTAAAAGACTGTGTCAGCGGCTGGAGAAATGGCTCAGTGGTTAAGAGCACTGGCTGTTCTAGCAGAGGACCTGAGTTTGGGTCCCAGCAACTAAATGGCAACCTACAATCATTCATAACTCCAATTCCAGGGGAATCTGATCCCCTCCTCTGACCTTTGACCTCTGCAGGCCATTGTAAGCCACGAGTGCACTTACACATATGCAGGCAATACACTCATACACATAAAATAAAAATAATAAATAAAATATTGTTTAAAACTGTGTCAAATTAAGATTACAATGCCTAATGAGCAGGAAGTGAAATTTCCCTTTTCACTTTGGAAATTGTTTTTATTTTATTGCTCCCTGAAAAATGAACTATTTTTAATTATGACATAATATCATTTTCTTACTTTTTTGTGGCTAAATAAAAATGTGTATATGCAAAAAGAAATTTATTTTTACTGAGGGAAAACCATTACAGTTTTTTTTAAAGGCTATAAATAATTATATTTACAAATATTGCCATGGACTTACTCCAAATGGATTGAATTTGCCTTCAGGAGTTAAACATAATGGAAAATAAAAATGGCTTCATCCAAAAATAATTTTTTTACAGCAGACATATGGGACGACTGGTTTTTCAAAGTATGTGGAAAATGTCATTGGCTAGTCATCTCATTTTATGTAGCTTTTTTCTTGTTGTTCCCCCCTAGAGAGAATGTAATTGAAAAGCAACACTGACTTGAAATTTGGAATTTAAAAAGTATATGTAAGCCAGTTGTGGTGGCATACAGCTTCAATTCCAGCACTCAAGAGGCTGAGGCAGGAGGATTATGTGTTTGAGGCTAGTTTGGGCCATATCACAAAACTGTGTCTCAAAACAAACAAAAGAAAGTAAATAAAAAAACACTTAAAACTGAATTTTCTGTGGCACTTGAAATTATAGCTTGCATCAGATTAACCACCAGAAAAGTCACTTATTGTAGGAAAGCCTTCTAATCAATCATTTTACTGTTAACTGCTTTCAGGCTAGTATTGTTGTTTGGTAATATTAACACAATGCAATGAGAGTCCACGCTACAAATTCTCTGCTGTCATTAATTTGTATACTTTTGTAACATATAAAGAAGAACAAACACAATACTATTTTAAGTATGGAGAAAGCTACATTCAGTATTCGGCCATATAAGGAAATCGAATGCTACAAAGCCAGAGAATGCACTGTCAAAAAAACTCATAATAATGTTTCCTTCTTACATTTAGGAGCAAAAGGGAATGTGTACTGTGAGAGAGGGAAGGATAGACACTAATTGGTCAAGGCAGGTGCACGGAAGGATCACAGCATTCTGCATCCCCTTTCTTTAAAAACTCAGTTTATCACCATTATTCTTGCTAGTTGAGATTGGGGGGATGGGTATGCAGTGTACTTGCTATGCATTCAAGAATTCCAGAGCCCATAAATGGCCTCTCTTGCTTCTCATCTTCTGAGTTGCACAGGCTTGTGTTTTAGTCACAGTAGCACAGTCTCAAAGAGGCTTGTCTTTGAGTACAAAAGCACCTCAGGCAGTTCTGTTGATGAATTCTAGATCCACTTCTTCCTAGATGTGTGAATGAAAGAAAAGTATACCCGAAGTCTCAATTTCTTCTTTTATGAAATAAGTGTGCTGACAGTATCTAGTTCATGCAACTATAAAAATGAAATCAAAATGGCGATTAATTTCACTACCATCACCAGTGCAACCATTTTTGCCTCTTCTGTCACAAATATCACTGTCTCATTGCCTCTGCTGCCATCTTTATTACCACCACATTTGCAAATTCAAAACTATGTCCGTAGCACAGCTGCCACCGCCATGTCCCAAACCAGCACACCTGCACGTCTGGCACAGCCACAATATCACCATTTCCACCAATACCACATCCACCCCATTCCATATTTACCACTTCCACTACCATCAACACATCCCAAACCGCCTCAACACCCATAACCACCACCATCATCTTGCAAACCATCGCCAGCAGCACACTCACCACCGCCACCACCACCAGCTCCGCCCATCATCACACTGGCATCCACTACCATCAGCATGTCCAAGCTGCCATTACCAGTAGAACCTTCACCTGCATCATCACCATCACACCATTTTCTCCTCCCTCATCATGATCTCTATCACCACCATGAGAAAACTGACTCTGAAGTGAAGGAACTTACTGAAAGTCACAAAGTTGGAGAGAACAAACACAGAGCCACATGGATATGAAATGTAAATTGAGGGGTGCCCCAAAATCTATTTTTCTCTCCTAGAAGTATGAAATTAAAAAATGGTGGAGGAGTGGGAAAATAGCTTATTCATTAAAGTGCCTACCTGTGTAAGCATGAAGACCTGACTTTGGCTCCCTAGCCCTCACATAAAATGCTGGGTATAATGGTGTATGCCTATAATTCTAGCACTTGGTGGGAAGACAAAGACTAGAGGATTCTTGGGTTTAGCAGACTAGCCGTCAGTAGAAATGGTGAGCTCAGGTTCAGTAAGAGATCCTGTCTCCAAAAATAAGGTGGATAATAATAGAAAAAGATAATCCACGTGAATCTCTGGCTTCCATGCACGTTTACAGGTACAGGCATCCATAATTTTACATGTACATACTTGCACACACTATACACAGACACACACATGCATCCAGAGAGGAGAGAGAGAGAGAGAGAGAGAGAGAGAGAGAGAGAGAGAGAGGAGAGAGAGAGAGAGAGAGAGAGAGAGAGAGGAGAATAGGTGACATTAGTTACAAAGGTTACCCTTGAGCTCAGGAGAGAAACCCAGATCTCTCATGCTGAAGTCTAATAAACAAAGCAACAACAAACTTACACTTCTATGTGGAAAGCTATTTCATCCATATTTGAGTTTCCATGTATGCTGAGATCTCCCCAGTAGCCCTGTTGTCAGGAGCACCAGTGTAAAGACAAGGGCCCTATGCTATGCATTTGGTCTTTTCCACTCCTGGCCTCCATATCTTCAGCTCCCACAAGATCACAGTGCCCACGTCATATTTGACCCAGTGGAGAACTGTAGGAGAGAAAATGTCATCTAAAGTCCTGAGTCCTCAGGAGGAAGGCAGGAAACAAAAGGGCACTGTTCCATTTATCCAGAATCTATAGTAAGTCATCTATATAGGCCTGTGGAAAAGAAAGGGCCCTGGGGCTGGCTCAACCTTTGGCAAATAGATGGTATTACATAGGCGATGTGTCCAGCCAGGAGAGGAAGAAAAAAGAGTTTTCCTATAATTCTGCCTCGCAGGTCCTTCTCAATTCCTCCGCAAGGTGCTGTGGGAAGCCAGTGGGTAAATACTACCTACTTCGCCATCATCTTTCCCTGTGCCCCCCTCAGCTGGCTTCCCCACAGAAGACATAATGAGCTGATTTCACATTCAGCGGGTGGCTCAACTTCCTTTTATATGCCTCCTGCCCAGAGCCACCTCCACTATGCAAGGCAACTTAAGAGTTGTATAACATCTTGTTTTCAAGGACTTTAGGAGTCTTCCTAGCTCCAAGAATGAAACTCCAACAATCAGCTTTCAGTAGCCATGGCAGCATTTGATGAGGATATTTAACAGGAATACCTCTGCAATTCCCATGATGCAAAATTTCAATATTACCCCCAGGCAATTTTCCTTAGCTGGTGAGGACAGAGCAGCAAAATGACCACAAAGCCTAGGTGTTAAACCTTCATGGTTGCTCCATTTGAAAGGACTGAGTACAACATATATAAATATCCTATACAGGGTTGCCAGTATACTTAGGAAATAAAAGCAAAGAAAATCTCTTCGTACATCACAATATTGTGTACAATCTGCTGAGGTTTTATAAAGCAGCAGCAGTACACTGATCACTCTCAGAAAAAGGGGAGAGTGGGTGGAGAACTGCATAAGTGGCTACCAGATTAAAGTAAATCAAAACCATTGTTGGCCTGGTACAGTGGCAGGCACCTATACCCCCCACCCCCCATACTTGAAAGGTGGAGGCAGGAGGATTGGGAGTTCAAAACCAACCTGGGCCTTGGTTACATGAGACCCTGTCTCTCTCTCATACACCACATACACACACACACACACACACACACAAATAAACCTACACAAAACCCTACATTGCTCCTAGGACAGGACTGTCTCACAAACAACAAGGCAAAACATTGTAGGCATTTTACCTTTAAGTCAATAGACAAGGGTTTAAATCCTGGCTCTATAAAACTTAGCACTTTGGAGATAGTCTTACTATCCTTGAGGTCCACTTTATTCATTTTCAATGTCACATATGAATTAGGACATTATTATAGTAAATGTATAAAAATTGTGAATGTTTGCAGAATACATTATGTTGCCTAAAAGAAATGATCTTATAAATTTTAGTTATACACATTCCATCAAAAAATGATTTCAAAAACAAAGATTCTTTAAGGAACATGCTTGCAATTTGGGAGTCTTTTAAATAGATCCACTGAAGGGGTATTCCAATTGCCTCACCCTGCCTCCTTGTTCAGCATGGAAGAAGCCAGAGCAGTCTGCGTCCCGATTCCCTATTGGCAATTAGGGTAACCTCTTCAGAGGATGGTGTGATAAGAATAGGAGGCAGGAGTTCACTAGGCAGTTATAGTACAAAAATCCCAAAGAAAAGTAGCTAGTTTCTTGGCTAAAACTTACAATGTCCTTTGGGCCTCTTAGCAACCTACTCTGTTCCAAAGGCCAAAAATGTGGAATAGTTGGGAGCTTTTGCCTAATCCTTTAAAGATTTTAGGGTTACCTCTTCAGAAGGGGGAATGTTAGAGTAGACAAAAGCACCATAAAAAATTAATCAAAGAAGAAAAAAGAGTACATGAAGTTATCAGAAAAAAGTGA
>NW_008340854.1:542357-554031 GCF_000622305.1 Nannospalax galili
ATTAAAAAGGAAACATACTTGGATTGATTTACATATCCTTAGAATCATTTTTAAAACCTTAAAATGAATTTTCAGAGTAAATTAATTTTTAAAACAATGTTATCTACTTAGTGAATCTACCCATAGTCTCAAGTTAAAGATTCTGTGAGGGCTAACGAGATGGCTCAGCAGGTAAAGGCACTTGCTTCCAAGCCTAAAAACCTGAGTTCCCACATGGACCCACATGGTGGAAGGGGAGAACCAATTTCTGTAAGTTGTCCTCTGACAGCCATATTCACACATCTCCATGTGGACACACGCATGTGTGCGTGCACACACATACATACGCACACACACACAATTTTTTTTAAAGATTCCATGTGAACACACAGTAATAAAGAAGATTCCGTGTGAACACACATCCAAGTTTTCTTTTCCAGTAATGCCCAAGACTTCCCTTGCTGCTTATGTGACATCTTCGTAGTGATATTGGTGCATGTGTTATCCTAGGGTCTCCCAATGCAGAGTATGAATTATTTTTTCTATTTCTTTTTATAACAGTTAGCCCGGTGCTAGGCACAGATAAGTAGCTGATTAGGTGAGAAATGACTTATCACTTCATACATTCTCCTCTAATTCTGAACAAAGGATGCAATCAGCTTCCTATGTAACAGCTTTGAATGATGACTCAGAAAAAGATCAAATTTGAACACTTCAATGTGTCTAAACTATGAAATTTCCTCATTTGCTAAGACAAAATTTCTTTATATAACCATATTATAACCTCAGACTCTAATTAGTCCTGGGAAAATGAGATTACATGAGCAAATATGGCAATCTGGTTTCATGGTAAAGAACTTCTTTGCACATAATTAACTTAGGCTCCCAGCAATACAAAATTATAACTCGTAGATTTTTGGTTCTTACCCTGCCTTGCCTTATTTTTATTATAGTTATGAATTCATAAATATACACATTTACATCAACATCTTGTGGTTATAATTTAGGCTTGCATATTATATTGCATGTGGTTTAGTCTAAGAAGGAGATAAATATTTATTCCAGTCTGAAAAGATAACCCACCAAAGTAAGAAGTCATTTAAAGAGTAAAATTATTCCATCCAAATTTTGTACATCAGCAAATTTCGTAGGAAAATATATCCCAATATAAAAGAGCACATGCCAGTCATTTCAAAAGTCTAAATCAATAAAATATACTGTTACACAGTAAACTCAGAACATTCTGGACTTAAAGCAACATGTGCTAACAGCTTTTCTTCTCTAATGGTATTTGCTGTAGTGTTCTTCATTTTTGATTTGTCCCACATCACTGTTGATCATTTTGGATTTTATTAAAACTTTTATTTTACATGACTTATTATATATGATGATCTTCTTTACTACATTTTTTCTACTTTAAAAACTGAATTAACATCTCACGTCTATCTCATAGTATTCCACACAGAAAGATATGCCCACTGGCAATATAAGTGGTTAATGTAAAAGTATTTATTTTTCCTTAGATGCAATGATAATAACACATAAATTTCATAATATCAAATTTTAATATTTTAGTCCTTATTTTAAAAAGTATGTAAATATTGTTAGTCAGAGAGCTGCAACTGTTGAGATGCCTTGATATCACAGTTCTTAGAATTAATAATGTTACATGCCATACCCAAAAATACAATAACTGCTCAAAATAAACTGATAGTATCATTAGTCAATATATTACATTGTGGCTAGGAAGTCCCTGTATACTGATTTCTTAAGTTATATGCTACATAAATTTTCCAATCTACTTCACTGTCTCATCTCTAACTTTTAAATATAGAATAGAAAATACTCATGATTTCTTAAATTATCTTCCAAAATGGTGTTATCATTGGACCACAACTAAGTAATTAAATTTGATATGTAGCTACATTAATTAATTAACCTTAACATTTCCCAGAACAGTTAAGCTAATAATAGATCTTAAAGACCAAATTGTATTTTGTTATAATTATTAACACAAAACTAGCATTATTAAAGAATCACTATCAGCAGTATTTCAAAGAAGTGGGTATCATCTACCACCCACAAATCAAATTAGTACATTCTTAATTTATTTTTTCATTAGCTGTTAACAATAGATAGAATTCCCCATGGTAAGTTAAAATAACTTGGCATGAGTTTAAGATTTGTCATTGAGTGAGTTTACACAAGAACATGTGATTTTAATTACAACTATTTAACTGTTGTTCACATTATAATTTCAACATTTTCCTGATGTGTTTTATTGGATATTATAAGTACCACTTATTGTTTATCAGTAGTTTTTCATAGCTATACATTTGATATTTGAAAAGGTCAAACTGAAGTCACTAAAGTCATTTATGTGAGAATATGAATAATAATTGCAGACATTCTCACACTTCAAGTTTAAATGACTTCTTCAATACTGAAAACAGGACAAAAGGTTAGGTATTCTTAATACCTTTACCTATAGATAAAATGTCAGTACCTAAGGCTGGGGAGATGCTCAGTTACTAAATAGCTTGCCAAACAAGCATGAGAAGCTGAGTTTGGAACCTTAGCAAGCATGTAAAAAGCTAGGCATGGCAGCAAGCATTTGTTATCCCAGCACTGGGGGGTGTGGGGAGGAGAACCCATGGAACTCACTGTTCAGCCAGGTTAGCCAGGCTGTAGGCTCCAGGTTCAGTGAGAGTCTGTTTCAATAAACAGGGTTGAGAAAGACTAAGGAAGACCAACATCAACAACTGGCCCCTGTAGGCACGTGCATATATGTTAACGTGTGTGTATACATACACTTGCATAAACACGCATACATAAACACACAAAAAATGGTATATATTTGATAAAAGCCACCAAGTGTTGGTATGACAGCATAATCTCTCAGGCTGAGTTATTCTTTCAGATTTGTTATACATTTAAAAGGTTATAGTTCCAGGTAATTAAAACATTATTCTTGTTATTATTGTGCAAAGTCATTGTGCTTAACAACTTTTTTTTGAAAGAAAAAAAAACATGCTAAAAAGAAACAAGCAAAACCAATTAGGATCTCTTTAGTTCTTAAAATAAATAATCAATAAAAGTATACCGCCTTTGACTCCACCACTGATCAGATTGGACCCTATTTCAACCATGGTTAATGGACACTTGAAATTAGATAAACTTTAAATCGAAGCTTTGCCACAAACCTCTTTATGGTGACTTGGAAATAATAATAAATTCAGGCTATCTGCACAGTACTAAACAAACAAAAGCAGTTTTCAAAATATTTAATAAAACTCTGTTGCATTAACACCATCTATGTTTTGAAGATGTAAAAGAAATTTCTCTCTCAAAATTAGATATGTAATTGGGTAAGACAGAAATTTACCCTTGTAGATAAACTAGGTTGAGTGCACATATCTAACTTCATTACATGATGAGATGGATCTGACATATAAATTTAGCATTGGAGACAAGCATCTAAAGAAAAGAGAACCATTAAAATAAGAAGACAAGAAAAGAGTATTTCTAAACTACTAAGACACAACTATATATATTTCATAATATATTTTTCTAGAAATATTAAGTTATTGGTGCTTATCTCAAGTTCATTCTCAGTTATAAAAGAAATGTACAGCCCCAGCAGGCCTGCTTGTCAGCCTCACAACTCTATAGAATCAAGCTAAAACTTCTTTAAGACTAAAATTCTATGAAGAACAAATAATGCAGAGCTGTAATATAATCCCATTTGTGAATAAAATGCCTTCCCATTTCATTTCATCCTAGTGAATAAACTGCAGTAAAAATTTTATACAACTAGGAACTGGTGGTTGATCTCAAAAATCCTATGAAACTGTGTGTGTGTGTGTGTGTGTGTGTGTGTGTGTGTGTGTATAAAGATGTCACCAGGAGCTGTGTTCAATGTTCAGCACTTGTGTAAAAACCCCACCATGGTAATGAGGGCTTACAATCAAAGTGCTAAGGAAGCAGAGACAGCTGGACCCTTGGTACTTGTTTGAAGACACCAGTGCAGCCTAAGACTACTTTAATCTATGAGCCCCGGGCCAGTGAGACTGTCTCAAAAAACAAGGTAGAAGGTTTTTTTCAGAGTGACACCCAGGGTTGACCTCTGCTTCTTCATATAAGTTTACACATATGTGTGCACATACATATATAAACAAAGACAAAAATGGCACTAAATCTTAGGAAAATTCACCAATTCCATCAATTTTTATAAATTTTCAAAAAAAATATAAACTGTAAAGATGGAGTTTGGCAATATTCCTCCCTCAGCAAGAGTAAAATCAGTTTAATTGCACTGAATGAATGTTTTTAATGAAACTTGGCAGAATTTTTTTTTACCAAATCACTGTCAATCTGAGCTTTATAAACCTCCCTCTATTTCTGCTACCTAAAACAGGGTCATTTATTGATGTCAGGATAAAAATCTTAGAAAACAGAGAAGACACGGAAAGCTTAAGTCTCAAATTAGTATGAGCCATTGTTCTTGAGAGAAAGCAAGGTACACTTTTCATGAGAAAACACCCTAACCAAACAAATAAGCAAAATGCTCTCCAGTTTAGTTATATTTGAGGGCCACCTTAAAATATATCTTTGGACTTAATTAAATTTTTTTAATGCATTACAAGTGCTGTCTTACAGGAAGACCCAATAACTGAAATTATTAGAAAATATAATGGAAAAAGCAGGAAAAGGAATCAAATAGTTGTGGGCTAATCTGGACAAGATTACATTCAATGCAAGACCATGGAAGAGGGTTTTTCTTGAGTTTTCAGGTTATCAATTTGAAACTGTATTCTTTTTCAGTAAAAATATATTTTCCAAAAAATTAATCTCAATAGGTAGACTATTAACAACAAAAAATGAATAGTAATCAAACACTATATACCTTCTCATACTACAGGAGGATGCTCTGTGTTTAATTTCAATAGTGATCATATCCAGTGACCATCCATTACTATTACAGCAATCAAAGAAACCTAAGGACCAAGAAAGGCCTTCCAGGAAAAGCCATTCCCTCTGCTCATCCTCTGCTTTCTCAGTTTATTTTCCCTAGACTTTCTGAGGGAAAATTTCATATTTGGAGAACATATACTTATCTTTTGAACATTTCCCATGCTACAGGCACAAGAGCTAACCTATTTTAGAACTCATCGTATTACAGATACTTTTCTTTCCTGAAATTCCTAAATTAGCAATCAGTATAGTCATTCATTATAATGCCCTTTATTACACTGCAGCTACTACAAAGTTCCCTCTTCCATCCTTCACTTCATCCCCTCTCCATCCTCCCTTCCTTTTTGTTCCTGTTCTTTGAGTAGCTTATTCTGGTGAGCTGAGTACAGAGCTATCTCTTAGGCAAGGGAGGAGACCTTTCTCTCTCAAAAGCAGCTCCTGATATTCACTTCATTATTGGCTACTCGATGTTAGGACATAGCACATGACAGGATAAGGTGTCAGGAAATAAGGTGTCAGTAAGGTGTAAGGCGCATGACATGATAAGGTCTCATTGCTACATGAGTAAGGTAAAGAAGTTTGCATAATCATGTAAAGCAAAACCAGACTGGAGCTAAGTAAAAGCTGCATGGCCTTCCTTATATTGGCATCAACTAAAGAAGCAGGACTGATCACAAGTCATAATTCAACATTAGCCTCTAAGTAGAAATATATTATATATAGTCTCAAATACACAATGTCAACTAAAAGTTACAGAAATACTTTCAGTCAGCCCTGGTAGCCACGAAATTCTCTTCAGAATTGTTTCCTTTTTAGACTTTCCCAGCTTGTACACAGCACTGAAGTTAGGGACTTTTGTAATATAGTAAATGTTCTTTTTCAGTATATATGTGCTACTCATGTGTGTGCATGCACACATGTGCGCATGCACACACAAACTGATTCAAAGTAGATTATAAAATTTTCAACTATTCTTAAATCATCTGTTAAACTTTGTGAGAAAATTCATTCTGTCATGTTCTATGATGTTCTTAAAGTATGTAAAAAGGCAAAAGTTAAAAAAAGTGAAAGTAAGATCTCTCTGCATCATGAATATTGAAAAGAAATACCTATGTGAGGTTTGATATATTGAAAATAGTCATATACAATAACTGTGGTTCCTTGCCAGCCATTTAGTAAAGAAAATAGATCCACACACTCAGATCAATACCGATCCTCAACCACACACACATACGTAAATAACTTACACAATCTCGTCGTTCTGGAATTCGAGCTCTCCACACGTGTCTTCAAAGTCCTCCCCTCCACCTCTGGCAGTTCCTTCAATGGTTTTATAGGGAACGATAACATTTCCTCGAGCTCCCGATGTTCGCAAGACCTTCACTTCCATGATGCCAATGCTCTCACTCACATGAGTCACCGGTTCCTCAAAAGTAAAGATGCCTGCATGGTCATCATCAAAAATGGTTACCGTAGCAGTGCAGGGTGACCCGAGGCAAGCAAGAGTGGAAATATGATTGGCTTCCAGGATGCCATCTTCGGAAGCTTCCGAAGATACTTTAACATTGCTGAGATGCACAAGGAAGTTTTCATCCTCTTCGAAGATATCATCATCAATGATGCCAACTCTGATTTCCTTCTGAGTCTCCCCTGGTTTGAAGACCACAGTTCCTTCAGTGAATTCATAATCAGACCCAGCATTGGCTGTACCATCTTCTGTTCTGAAATCAACAAACACAGTGCTGGTCAAATCGCCCCCTCTGCGGATAATGGTGAGGGCCACTGTACCACAGTTCTCCAGACACTGATATGTCCCTTGTTCAAAGAAGACCTTACTGACAGGGTCATTTTCGGCCACTTCTGTGTTAACTTCATGCATGCTGACAGCCTTCCTTGCTTGGTCAGCTGCATGCCTCTTCAAAATGTTGCCAGCCCCAGTCATCAGGCGAGTAGCTTGAATACGGTAAAATGCTCGGCTTTTTTGCTGCTGACTTAGGACTTGGTAGTTGGCTAATTCTATTAATTGCTCAATTTCTTTTTCTGGATGCTTCTGCTTAAGTTCCTTCAAAATCCTTGCCATCTCACGCCTAGCCTCTTCATCATCTTGGTCCCTCTCATCAACTTCCAAAACCAGGGCACCATCTAGGAAATTTTCAACATGAGAGTTGATCACTTTCCCATCCATTTCGATTTCAGTTTTGGAAGATGGCCTATCTCCTTCATGTTCGATAATCATTCCTCTCTGCTTGCCAGCCCGATACCGTTTGTAGACATACTTGTAAAACAAGAGCCGCCTGTCTGCTACCCAAGCGAAAACAACACAGATAGGAAAGAAGAAGAAAGTAAGCAATCCTTCCCAAACCTCCACGACACCAGGAGAGATGACAGAGAGAATAATGTAAAGCCAGGTATAGGCAAAGATGCTCCAGGCTGCTGTCACAAAGAACACACGCAAATGCTTGATCTTCCTGGTTTCTCCATCAGGGACCACGTAAACACAGAGTGCGATGATGATGAACATGTTGAAGGCAGCACTTCCAACGATGGTGCTGGGACCAAGGTCTCCCGCAGTGAAGTTATGGCCACACACTTCAATGACTGACAGCAGAATCTCCGGGGCAGAGGATCCCAGGGCCATCAAGGTCAGATTTGACACGGTCTCATTCCAGATTCGTACAGTTGTCTTGGTGGTCTCTCCATTGGGTTTCTTTATGGTTATTTCCTTTTCTTGAGATGTAATGACTTCTATAGAAGACATGAACCGGTCAGCAATGATGGAGACTCCAAGAAACATGTAGACCATGGCCACAAAATACACAGTTGCTCTAGCAATTTTATCCCCAAAAGAAGGGTCTTGGGGTTCCCAAATGGGCAAAATCACCCCTTTCTTACAGTAATATGAGCCAGTACATTCAGTGGTTTCATTTCCTCCTGTTTCTGTTTCTGTCTCAGCAGTTATATGGTCAATGTGGGAAAACAAGAGAGCTGTCATAGCTAACAGATGAAATCCCATTGAAAAAGTGGGTGAGAGACTTAACTGCAGCATGTTGAACAATGAGACGTCTGACTGTTCCAACCTACAGATAAAAACACGGTGGGGGGAGGAAAGAAATCATATTATTAGAGCCAAATCCAAAGCATCACTAATGACTTATTTGTATAACTTTTACCAAAACTTTGTGACTGTCTGACCATCATAAAATCTGTGACTATTATTTTAAGAATCCATCGGTGATTAAACAATCTTTTGTACAATTTACAATTCAATCTCTCTGTTTGTGGATTTTCTACATGCAGTCCCACTTACTGAGCAAGACACACAATCGACTTCCTGGAAATGAGAAGTTCCATCACAGCCTGGCTTTATTGAGCACACCCTGGGGCATGCTAACAGCCAGCAACAAAGAAAAACAAAACTTTTGAAGCATTAAATCACTTCTTCCTTATTGCTTAAGTAGATTTTCTTTACATTTTGGCTATTATGTTATCTTTGAGAAACTGTTTCACTGACAAAATCACTGTCTTAAGATTCATGCCTTGAAACTCAGAGTCTGAAAAACATCCTAACAATACAAGGCATGTTGATTATCTTGCATCCTGGAGTACACCTTTATTGTATTTATTCTATTTCGTAAAATCACATCCCACTGCTCCAAGCTTATTTGAAAAAAAAGAAATCTTCAAGCATGTCTGCAATCAAGGCTCAATAGTATTTGTTATTGTGAAGAAAAATATTTCACTGCAAATGAAATATTTCCACACTTTAAGTACAGATTTTCAAAACATGTTTTGGGAAGGGCAGATTTCTGAATTTTCCGCAGTTCTGGGTCTCCTGATACACTGTCAGTGGAACATGCAGCTCTTCAAGCACGGCGCTTCGCATCTGGATGCACATCCTGCTTTGGAATCGACAGGCTGCTTGCAACAGGAATCAGAGATAACTGGGCCTGGCCTGAGCTCTAAGAGTCTGGCAGGCTTTGAAGTCAGCCACTAAATGTTTCTTCTCAGTGGCAACACCATACTTCCCACCGCAATTCCAGAATATATATTCGCTCTATAGTGGGCTCAAGTGATCAAAGATGCAGCGTGATTCCATGTAAATTAGCTCCTGTGAGTAACAATGCTGCCCACGAAGTACACATACAATAAAGGGCTGTTGGCAATTAGGGACAAGGAAACTGAGTCACTAAGAAGTATATAGAGTGGTGAAAGTCAAGTAGTTGACTTAGGCACAAGTAAATGTCCTAAATTCACCTAGTAGCTCAGACAAGACCTCAAAATACCTCTGCCTCCAAGGCCTGGCGTGTGAGGGTAAAGGTGGGAGAGGAAAGCCTGTAACACTCATCTGGAATGCCCAAAGGAGGGACCATTTATGATGCCCACGAAGCAAGGCTGGGTAAGAAGCCTTAGTCAGGGCACACTAACTTGGGGGACGTTAAACCAAGGTCAGAAGTTCTCATTGCTCTAGTCTGGCTGGGAGACATTCCAGAAACTTGGCCCATGTTTTCTGGCCCATGTCTGCTGTTGATGAATGCTGAAGAAAACTTTACAAAGGTCCAAGAGAATCCCTTGCCCAGCAGACCTCTGGGATCCTATCAGTCTAAAGTCTCTTCTATCTCATAAATGTTGGGAGAGAACCTCTTTGACATTTCCCCCATATAGTAAAGAAGACCAGTTTGTGGCAGCAGGTGTCCAATCTAAGTAAAATGCTGATACACAGATAATATATTTTCTTTTAAAAATATTTTATGAAAATAAAAAAAAAAAAATATAAATATTAAAATTATTATTTTTCTTTTATGTGTATGAGTGTTGCCTTCATGTATGTAAGTTCACCTGTGTCATGCAATGCCCATGGAGGTCAGAACAAGGTGTCAGATCCCCTGGAATTGGAGTTACAGAGGGTTGTTAGCTGCCACAGTGTTGCAGGGAACTGAACCCTGGTCCTCCGCAAGAGCAAGCAGTGTTCTTAACTGCTGAGCAATCTCTCCAGCCCCAGAAAATGCATTTTCAAAGTCTGCAAAAGTTGCTGGTCAGTGTATCTCCTTGTTTAGTCGTTACAGGGTGGGGGAAGATTGGGGAATCTGCATAAAACAAGGTGACATTCAACCAGCCTGCAAGAGGAGTGAGAAATCTAATTCAATTTATGCCACAAATATTTTTTAATTTAATATGAATTTTACAATCATCTCTTCTCTTCTAGCTCTGAGGATTCATCAGTGCCTAAAACATTGGAACTTATTTTCTAATGCAGAGGTAATATATAAATAAGTATAAATATTGGCCTATAGAATGTACCATAGTAGGGGTAGGGCAGAATCAATTTAAGGACAGAGACTGTTGATGTGTCAGTATGTGCACACATATTGCATGCATGATTTTATAAGTTAACGAAGACCTCTCTGATAAGGTCATAGTTGAACAAAGTCCCATGGGAACAAGGCATCAAGCTGTGTAGATATCTACAGAAAGAGAATTCCAGTCAACTACACAGGGTAAAAGCTCCCAGTGGCAACAACTTGACACAGAGTGTCTGGAACCACAGAGAAACCAGTTTGGTGAAAGGGCAATGCAGAGGGATTGTTGAGCTCTGGAGTAGAGACCCGGTGGCTTTGATGAAGATACAACTAGACCACCTGTGGATGTGGTTGATCAGAGTGTGGTCTCAGCTTCCTTTCATAAGAGCTCTTTGCTGGATCAGTGGTGAGGTGACTATAGGAATAGATGTGGAAACAAGAAGACTGAGACTTTCCTGCCATAAGAAGATGTAATTTATAAAGGAGCTCAGTGTCTGCCAGGTGTACAAATTAAAGATTAGACAGCTAACATTTAAAAAGGAGAAAACCTTTGTAGTGATCTTTTTGGAAAATTGTCAGTGTAAAATGCCCTGAGATTCTAAAAGAGAAAAGTTAACTAGAGGAGCCTGTATCTGCCCCTAAGTATGCTATGTTAACTACACTCTTCAAATGAATGCCAACCCTATCATTCCACTTTTCATGATTCAGACAAAATGAACTTCTAACAAGCAGATCCGATATGTGCATCTCTGGTAAAATTCCTTATTAGCTTTCCCTTATTAGCTTTCTCTTGCCTACTGTCCTGTAATCAATGTCCAACTTCCTCAGTCATCTGCTGAAGACACTGTGGTCTAATCTCTGAGCTCTAAATACAGTAATTCTTCCTGTTTGATGAAAAAAAAATACAGCTGTGTCTTAGCTCTGGGGCTTTACAGACCATGTTTCCTGTGTCCCAAACTATTCTCTTTTCCTCCTGAGACTTAAGTTTTAAAAAACACATAGCCGGGGCTGAAGAGATGATTCAGCAGTTAAGAGCACTGGCTGCTCTTGCAGAGGACATGGGTTTGATTCCCAGGACCCACATGGTGGCTAAAAACTGTCCATAACTCCAGTTCCAGGGGAATCTGACACATTTTTCTGACCTCCATGGGCAATGCACAATATGGGTACACTTATATACATGCAGGCAATACACTCATACACATAAAAGAAAAGTAAAAGGGGCTGGAGAGATGGCTCAGCAGTTAAGAACACTGTTCTTGCAGAAGACCTAGGTTTGAATCCCAGCACCCACATGGCAGCTAACAACTGTCTGTAACTCCAGTTCCAGGGGATCCGACAGCCTCTTCTGTCCTCCACAGGTATTGCATGACAAGGGTGCACTTACCTACATGCAGGCAATGCACACATACATGTAAAGTAAA
>NW_008340854.1:554231-569827 GCF_000622305.1 Nannospalax galili
AAAACTATACCAAAAAACTCTTTTAAAAAGCACAATAGCAACTCAGAATCAGTTTCCTGAGAATAACACATTCTGTATATGAATACTGTCATAGGCATCATGTGAAATTCTTTACATGTATCAATTACTTATATAATATTTACAAACCACTATTTCTGGGTTACACCACCCTAAGTGTTAAGATTTCCATGATAATCCTTAGAACCAGTATGTTCTGGAATCTTACAGTGCCCAGGGCCCCAACAATAACACTGTACATGGAAATACTAGTATCACATTTTGAAAATGGTACAAATGAGGCTTAGACAGGTTAGTACTTGTTAAAAGTCATGCAAAGACTAAATTTCTGAATGAAGATTCAACCCTGGTCTGTTTCAGAGACCAATATCATTAACTACTTGATGGTGCATGAAGCACTCTTTGACAAATATTGTGCTTGGACTTGAACTAGCTCGTTGGAAAGCTTCTTGGCGTTAGGAAGATTAAGCTAGCAGTAGTCTCCTGGAAGGTTCCCAACAGCCTGGAATTTTCTCTTATGGATTAGTGACTGAAACAGACAAGCATCAATGGCTAATGTAGCACAAGAGCTGGCATGTTCCTAGAGACAGCTGCCCCGCATGCCCTAGCCTTTAGCAATTGCCTGGCAACCATTTCTTGTGTGTACTGTCAGGGCATTCTCTCAGGTCTGCCAACTAAAAGCTCTGCCCTCGATCCCTGCCCTAGCCTGAATCTCACACTGTGTTCTTAGCCAGAAGGCTACCAGATGTGTAAAGGTGGGTGGATCTGTACAAATTCGTCATCATGATGAGAAAAAAAAGAGAGAGGGGCTTCTGAGGTGACCTAAAAATATCACAATGATTTTCTGAAAGAGACAGCATGATAATTTGTGAAATCAGTGGATGCAAAACATTGATGTAACATATTGGCCATGACACAGCTGAAAAGAACTCTCTGGACTTTAGTTTCTGACTCCATTAAATTAATACCAAATCCAAATGCTTGTGGGGATAGAATAGGTGTTACCTAAATGTCGGCTCCTTTCTTTTCCTAGTATTTCTTTTCTTTTGGTGTATTTCTCTCTATCATTCAAGTGGCTCTATTTTATCAATCTCACATGTTCTTCAATCAGATAGTTCCATGAAAATTAAGCAGAAAGATAGGATAATATATATCTAAGGCAACAATAAAGCAAATATAAATCTTGTTTCATTTCGGCTTTCTTATATCTTACTTCAATCTACTAAGGCAGGGTACTGAAGGTGTAGGTTGATTATGATGAATTCAGATCAACTGTAGCCAAGAATCACTTATATCCTACAAATGAGTCTTCAGTACAGCACCAAGAATATCTGAATTATTTTCTATGTGTAGTTTATTTTAAAGTAGAGCAAGACAACAGTATCACGTGCAGATTACAGAGCTGAATGGTACTGACAGAAGATGGTAAAAAGACAACCATGTGCCAGGAAGCCAGCAAATCATGTAAAGGGAGAGGTTATAGCTGTAAGGATCAGAAACACACACATGCAGAATGGTTGGTCAGCAAACTGCAATCGTAGCAAAGAAGCCTGAACAGGAAGGAGGCAGCAGAGTACCTGTTCCGGTTGAAGGCTGTAGCCAGTTTTGACTGTTAAGGAGTACCTGACTCAGAGTAAAGGAATATGCTGGCATTTCTACCAGCCCAGCACACTGGATAGCCTAATTGTGTTCTGTTGATTGGCAGTTGGGTTTATTCCAAGGAACTTCTTGACTCTCTTTCCTCAGGACCTGGAATTCCCTTCTATGTCATTCTTGCTGACGGAAAACCTCAAAGCTGAGCAATTAATCTAGTTCTAAGGCAAGAGTAAAGCAATATAAATCTTTATCTACAACTGAGGCAAGCCTTCTAAATGCTTCTAGACAGAGACAACTTCAAAGGACAAGACTTTTTGCATCTGACCATCCCATCTAGGGTGCAAATTACAGTGCTAATTCCCAACTTTAGGCCCTGAAACCATCCAAACTTCAGAAAGGAACAGTAACTCACTGTTAACACCATTGTTACATGACCCCTACCATAAATCAAATAAAATGGTGTTTCTTTTTCTAACTGATAAATTGAGAAAGTTCTGGTAGGAGACAGAGTGTAAGAGGCCAGATTTGGGGGGATGGGACTCATGACTTGTTTGAACTTATAAAATTGGAGTCAGGATCCTGTCTTATGTCAGAAAACACCCACTTAACTTGCTCAGCAAAGAAAGCAACTGGGGTGTTAGGCAATGCCTAGACCCCCTCCAGGAAAAGAGGAAAGAAAGGTTTAGGATTTAGGAAAATGAAGCAGTTATTGGAACAACTCATGTCCTACCTGCTCATTCTTCTCCTCACTTTTGCCCGTGGCACTTACTGCTTTTATATGCTATATAATTTATTCAATGTTTTTATTCTTTTTTTTTAACTCCAATAGATGTGTAAATCTTGTAAGACTAGGGATTTTTGTTTCTTATTTGTTTGTTTTTTTCCCAGTGATTCACTCCCGGTTCCTAGAGTTGAGATTGGCACATAAAAGATGCATAGCACATGCTTGCTGGATGAATAAAATAATCCTCATAGGATCGTGTGCTGATTCATCAAATCTCTGGTGCTGTATCAGAAGCTGGAAATTGGGTGTAGACATTTGTATTTTAAAGCATTCTCTGTGTGAAATGGTTATGCCCTAAATGAGCAGAGGTCAGTGTCAGAGTGAAAGCCAATGGCAGTGTTAGCCAGAAAAGAGGAAATTGGTCACCGGATTTATGGCAAAGAACCTTAGAACTGATATCTAGCATGAAGAAAGGGTCTGGGGACCAGACATCTTCCCCAGCACCTGGTCTTCTTCTATCAGTCCTGATTATATTCACTCTGCTGAAAGCATCCTAATATGTTAACATCTTTAAGAAAGCATACATGCCCCCTCCTTTAAAATAATTAAAAACATTTGATCAAACACTAACCAAACAACATCCCTATGTTAGAGGTTCTAAAAAAGGGTAAGATAATTTAAAATTTAAAATACGAACTCTTTATGTTAATCTGAATATGTACTTAGAAAGAAGAAAACTGGAGAAGAAAAGCTTCCAATGCAAGACAGAAAGAATTCTGAAGGCAGATTCTTTGAAAACCTGGAGCTCCATGAAGGGTCAGCAAGGACTGCTCTGAGAGTTACTATTTCTGAGTTGTGAAGCAGGCTTTCTGGGTTCCATTCATGGTGATGATGCCAATAATAGCTGAAATCACTGTGTACACTTTGCCCTATATGATGTGTGAATTTTTTTACCTTTACTCTCACTGACCTTTCTGACAATGCTACTTCTCCTTTTACAAATTAAAAACACATAACATAGTTTATAACAGTAAGTTGACCAAGGTTATATGGATTTTACCTGACATTTGGTATTATACCACAGTAATTTTTGTTTGTTTATTTCCATGACAGGTTAATAATACTTATGGGAGAAAATAGCAGTTAATAGCACCTGGTTGGGAACAAACAGCTCCATATTTATGAACTTAGTATAGAATAACCTCTCAGGTAGGCTTCCTGTCCATATAAGTACATGAGTGATTGTGGGTTGCTTTGTCTCAAGGGTATATGTTTTACTTCTGTCTCCTGCCTCCCCATCCTCCAAGTCAGAGTTTTGTAAACTCTCATGTTTATCACATGGGGAGAGAAAGATGATTCATTCTGGGGAATCATTGGCTGGTCTGAGGTCTAAAATCATTCCAAAGTCATGTAACAAACTCAAGTGTTTTCTGTTTGTTCAGGAGAACACACACACACACACACACAGAGAAAGAGAGAGAGAGACAGAGACACAGAGACACAGAGACAGAGAGAGATACAGAGAGACTGAGAGAGAGAGAGAACCTAGCAGTGAGTAAGCAAAAACCAAACCTGAGATAAAGAAATGATCAACAGGTGTGTACTGGGGAAGATGACACAGAATTTTGTCCTAATAAGGTAATAGTTTACTATTAATAAATCTAATTTTTTTCAAGAATCTCAATCCAAGTCACAAACCCACTGTTTTGAAGGCAAGACCAATTTTTAAACATTTAAGCTTGTCAGTAATAAAAATAACATATTTATTCATGGTTTCACTGGCCAAGCTTTTCTTATATTATAAATGCTGTATTTCAAAGATGGGAGAATATCTGTCCAGTACAGTTCATATATTATAGATTGTTACTAAAGTTAAGGTATGTACCCTCTTTCTAGAAGATGCAATCTTCCATTACTAGAGAATTCTAGAAGACAAGGGACTCATCTGGCAGTGTTTTTAAACACTCAAGTAGACTACCTAGTAGTTTATAAATTAATGTATCCAGATTCTTGGTTTAGTATAACCAAGTTTCTAGAAACCTCAAACCACTCCACCTACAGTCCTATAACCAGGAGATTTCAAGAGTCATCAGATCTTGCAGGCAGGGCCATGGAACACATACCCTGTACTTTATACTTTCTGGGACCTCCTAGTTGAAAACAGTAACAACTTTTGAAATTTGTTCAGCATCAACCCAGAAGAGAAAGAACAGCCTTTCTTTAATAGTTGACCTTACATGCTGGAAAAGAATGAAGTCATGAATGTGTTTGTATATGTAAGTCACTCAAAAAGAATTTCTACCTAAAAATATTTTCCATCCTAGTCTGTTGACAATCAGTCTTAAGAAACGCACACTAGGGAGACGGCTCAGTGGATAAACCGTTTGCCAGGCAACCGTGAAGACCAGTGCTTGGCTGTACAGAACTCACCTAGAAGCCCTGTAATCATGGTGACCACCCATAATTCCAACACTCTAGAGAGGGGGTGGGGGATTTCCATTGCAAGTTGACTCTCTAGTCTAGCTTACTGGCAAGCTCTGAATTCAACTGAAATACTTTGCCTCAAAAACTAAAGTGAAGAGCGATCACAAAGGACACCTGATGTCAACTTCAAGCCTCCCACATTCATGCTAGAACTCAGGGTTAAAGGAAAATCCATGAAGGAAGAAATCAGAGGAATAGCAAAAGCTAGAGAAAGAAGGTATTTTCCAAAATAAACAAATTAGTAAAAGGAAGTAAAGGCAGAAAGCTATGTCTCTTCAATCACATTTTACCAAAGAATCATCTGAGAAAATAAATTGCAGCTGTCTGGGCTATCCTCTGATACACAATAGATACAATTATGTTTGCACGGATGCAGGTGACTGTAGGTGGTGATCTTGGCACTGCTCCCTGAGGAAACTGGGAATAAAGGGCAGATGGGAGAGAAAGGAAAAGTTGAGTAGAGGGCAGAGAGGGTTCCAAGGCAGGTGCACACAGCAAACACATACTCTGGAGGACACAGTTAAGGAACTGGACGGAAGCTTGACCCTGAAAAACTGAGAGCATTTGTGTGTTTCTTAAATCAATGAGACAATGATGTGAAATAATATATCATATGGTTTTGCCTCTCATGGACTAAAACCCTAGGCAGGGTTGAAAAAGGAAGATCCTTGGTGAGTGTGCCAGGGAAGAGACTGGGGCCTAGAGAAGGATGGGAAATGGAGCCTAATCGATGTTCATGGGGCCCTGAAATTAGGAGCTAAGGCACCGCGTGATTTAAAAAGCACTGAATTCACAATTTTGCTGCAAATTAGTTCTGCCTCTCTAAGTAGAAACAGGCAGGGATTGCTAGGACACTACATGTACATGTCACCAAAACTCAGGGAAATGGAACCCTTTTTAAAATTTATTATTATAGTTGTTAGCTGCCATGTGGGTGCTGGGATTCAAACCCGGGTCTTCTGCAAGAACAATCAGTGTTTTTAACCGCTGAGCCATCTCTCTAGCCCCAGAGAAATTGAACTCTTAAAGACCTATCCAGTTTCTGTATGTATGCAAGCTCCAAGGCAGAAGCACAAATATGCAGGAACATGAATCCCAGACTGGACTTGAGTGATGGAGGAACCCATGCTCCTTAAATTATCGCCTTTTTATGAGTATTGGCTATTTCCTCACTCTTTACTTCAACTCCATAGTCAACCTGACCTGTACAGTTACTCTTTTGTTTTTTAGTTTGCTTCTTGGAACTGCGCCTTTTAAATACAGAATTCAATTTCAAGATATATGGTTGGATAATTTCAAATTATTTTCATTTTTTCTTTGTTTTTAAATTCCTTTTTTTACAAGAAAAATGCAGATTAAACTAGTAGGCTCTGGTGAATTTCATGAGTCTTCCCCCTGAATACTGAGCTTCAGCTTCAAGTAAATAATATTTAGGAGAGGAGCTCTATCACACTTAAGTGTTATAAGTCTTCCAGACTTTCCTGCATAGTATCAAATCACAGTCCTTGAAAGAATAAGATGCTCTTGGAAATAGCAGAAGTGGGAATCAGAGAGAAACATATTAAATATATAATCACACACATATATATATATACTAAGAGAGAAACACATTATATATATATATATACATATATACACACAAACACAAAACACACACACACACATACACACACTATGTATACACACACTAAGTGGACAGATGCTCACTTTATGTGGGTTTTTCATCAGTGCTCTGTCTAACAATTTTGGAAAGTTCTTGAAAAATTCTCTATGGCTTGGATCTAATACGAACTGGAAACTCTCACAGAACCAGTAAATTTAAAGAGGAAGTCAGCTTCAATAGGAAGTTGTCAAATCCTAATATTCAAATAAATAAGTGGAGTGCTGATGGCTTATGGAAAAACATAACATTTTACACAAGCCCTTGAGCAGTTTATGGAACATACACATTTCCCCCTTAAATGGAACATCCTACAAATGTGTACTTCAAACTAGTCCTGCGTGTCTAATGGGAAAAATTGTTTAAATATCAGCTTATGCATTATAGATTAACTATGCTGGGAACACTGTATTATTGTCTTTTGTGACTGGTGAGGAGCTATCATAAAATTAATCCTGAGAGGAAACTGAGAACATTAGGAAAAAGTCAGTGGAGAAAATATGCTATCCGTTTGATTAGTAATGATAACGCCTTTGCTTATCAAGTCTTTGCTTAAACAAGGATCATTTTCATCAACATTAATGACTAATGAGAGAATTTATTCATTCAACAAATACCAAATGTCTGTTACATATCTGGCAATGTGCAATTCACTGGGGCTAGAACCGCAAAATAGGCAAATGCAATCTCTTTCCTCCTGAGATGTAAGGCCTAGCTGAAAAACAGAAAACAGACGTTAATTAAAAGTATTACCCCCAAACCATAGTGCTTAGATGTGGCAAATTCTGTGAAAGAAAAAAACACGATCTTACAAAACCAGTGGAGGGCCTGGCCACCAAGGATGTTAAGAAAGGCTCAGCTGAAGAAATAACACTTGAATTGAATTACAGAACAGGGGGAAAACAGGCTAATAGGTTGCTGTAGTGCAAGGGTTCACCTGATCCCTCAGCATTACCAATCTGAATAATGGGATTACTTACAGAGCTGCCTTCTTTTGATATGTGGGGTATGAGATCATGTTTGAAAAACACCAAACACATCTTCTCTAATTGATGAGACTTTCCCTCTTAGAGGGCAGAGCCTTCTAACTCCTTCCTGACACACTGCTTAGGGAGTGGGGTGGATGAAAGGGTCGCTAGTCTAGGGACCATAAGGTACGAATGTCAAACTCAGCTCCATTGATCACTGTGAACCTTTGGTTCTACTTCCATTCAACTGTAGAATTGAAGAATTCTGCTAAAATCTGGAGCTATGATATCTAATCCCATATTTTGGCATTCAGCATAATTCCTAACACTGTACCTGTCCACCTTCTCAGGTTTTTGGTTCTCATGGTCTGCAAAGCTACTAAATGAGAATTCTCAGACATGAACCATGTTTTTCTTCCTCATGTTTTCACATGTAACCTCCCCAATCCATCTCAAATGTCATAATTTCCCTCTAAAAATGCTCTTATTTCATGTTTGTTTTTTCCGAGAAGACTCCTAAAAGTCAAATAACTTTACCTCTCTCCCACCTTTTCTCAGTAAGAAAGCTCGGGCAGCTAACTGAAAAGATTTTTCAAATCCAGGCATCACAGAAGTGACAGACTAAGCTCTAAAACAAGGTCTGTTTGTTTCTAGGCCACCTCTCTTGACTACACCAACTGCTAAGGTGCCCCAGGCACACTGATGTTGCACTTGCACCTTTCAAACTCTACATTGTGTGTCAGGAGTTGACAATCCACTACCAATGGGCCCAACTCAGTCTGTCACTTGGTCTTATACAGCCTATGAAATTAAAGTGTTTTCTCATGTTTAAATGATTGAGAAAATTAATGAGGGAATCTTTCACATTTCAAATGAAACCTATGTGGTTTTCAAATGCCTGTGTTCACAAATAATGTCCTAAGGATACCATTCTCATCATTTATATGTTGTCTGTCTGTGTCTGCTTGGTTGCAAGAACAGAGCTGAGTAACTATGACAGATCCTATGGTCCACGAAACCAAAAGCATTTCTTTGCTATTTTTAAAAAGTAAAGTATACATATAATGGTCTTTGGCATTATGTCATTGTATGTATCCCTCACATGGAAACACCCTATATCAATTAGCATATTCATCTAAAGGCAAACAGATAAGGACAAGGGCTGTCTCATGGTCCATCTCTCAAATTATGAAAAAACCCTTACAGAACACTCGTGTGTCAGAAACTGTAGTATTAATATATTATTCCTCATAAAAAGTCATAGGCTGATTGTTGTTGATGCTATTTCCACTTGAACAGATGTGAAAGTGAGCCCAGAGATGTAACCAGCACAATGTTAAATATATAATCTGCTGAATTCAAATATTCTATGTGAATGAAGATGTCTCCTGACCTCAGAAACCTGTAGAGTGAGTACACAAGGGTCCTGCAGTTTAATAGTCAACATCCCCAAACAAGAAGCAGTGCCAGTTCTCTCTCCTTCCTGGAAAATCTTTGCTAGGCACCTAGCTATTCCTGATACTAGAAAACAGCCTAATTTGGGTAAGTCTTCTACATTGTCAAAAAGTAAAAAGAAGACAGAGAGAGAGAGAGAGAGAGACTTGACTTAGACGAGATGACTTCAGGAAACTACTCTAGCCTTTTCTGGTCTTGTAACCATTTGATTTTACGTAGTCTTTCTTTTGTTATTTGTGAAGAACAAAAGTCAGACTCGATGTCATCTGATGTTTTTTCCAGCATTGAACATGGTCTGAAAACAAGAGCTCTGAGACGCTCTTAGAAAAACTGTATGTTGTGTGAAGAAGGAGTAGAATCACAGGAAAAGAACCCTTGACTTTGCCCAACACAAATTCATAAATGTCAGCTCTGAACTGCCCATGACAACATTTGAAAGAATATTTTGAAAGAGAGATGAGACTTCTAAGAGGTGGTGCCTTCCCATGCTCTCCCTGAGGATGTAGTGGAGGTCCTCACAGCTTACAAAGCAAGTGCCCCTTGGTAATAAGCAGTTCAGTTGCCTAAGCCTGTTTCTAGGCCTGGATGCTCTACACCAAGCAGAGAACTGATCCAAAGAGTGGCCCTAGGTCCTGTGCTTAAAGGACAATTGGAGAGAAACTGGAGGAGTTGGAGGAGGTGGAGGAGCTCAAGGGAGAATGCATCGGAGCCATCAAAGATAAACACACAAACGCTTAACTTGAGTCCTTCCAGAAATGTAATAACCAAAGTCAAGGGAGGAGCACCTGTCAGGGTAGCATACACCTAAAAACCCAGCAATCAGGAGGTAGACGTGGGAGAGTGCAGATCCTCTTTGTGCTACATAATGAGAACCCATCTCTAAAACAAAGCAAAATGAAACAAATGAAACAAATAAAAAGTCAAGGTTGAAGAACAGGTTGACAGGCAGCCTACCGCTTTTCTTCATCTTTTACTGCAGTCTCTGCCTTGCAAGTCTGGGCTGCAAGTTTGTCATAAGCTTTCTTTCAAGTGTAAAATGCATTTGGGCAGGGCCTTCAGCTATCAGTTGTTCTAAATCTACAGTTCTTATGCATGTTCCTGAATGGCAGTAGAGCAGATCTGAAGAGTGCAAGATGACTCTGACATTGCTCTAGGGTCCTCCCTGTCATCAGTTAGCTGGAACATGGTTTTCATGGCTCAAAAATGACTAGACTATATTTGTTTCCTAAATCCTTTTCACTCTTATGAGTGACATTTTATGAATGACCTACAGTACCTCCTCCAGGAAGGCACAGTCCAAGGTTCTCTTTTCCAGTTCAACTCATCCATCACTTCATTCCTCTGCAATACAGAATGCTACCTCACTCTGACCTGTTTTTTCCACCTATGGATGCTCTAGATCATGACACTCTTGGGAAGGGAAAACACTGCCCAGAACATGGCATTTGGATAGCCTGTTTTCTTAACCCTTGGACAAGTTACTCAACTGTGGCATAGTGTTCGCCTTTAAACTGAGATAATGATGGTTCCTTGCAGAATACTCATAAGCACAAAAAAAGAAAATATGTGTAAAGCATCTAGTCTAGACCCTGACATCACGAGTGCTCAACAAACATGAAGTAACTTCTCTTTCTGAGTGAACTCTCTGAAAACCCTAGGGTAGGGCCTTCTGTATACTGAGCACTCAACAAATGTCAGGGTTGATTGACTGAAATTGCTGAATCATTGCCTTATCTATTAGACATCATCTTGCATTAGATACGAAAAGGAAATTATTACTCTGACTTTGCATGCAATGTCATGAAATCTACAAAGTGATTGCTCTGTCTTTTTCTAAAGTTAAGATTGACTCTAATATTTATTTTCCTGGATCTCTTGTATGTGTGAGTAAATACTTGTCTGAATTGGTATCACACTACTGTGTTTTCGGTTGACAGTGTGAATATTGTTCAATGTCACAATACAGCACTTTTAATTTTAAGAATATCAATTTACTCTGGAGAAAATATTTTGCCCATTTCTAAGAAGGCATTAAAAGCTAAATTTTCAAAGACAGATCCAATTTTTGTTTCAGAGTGAAAAATCTCAGTGTGGGCATTTATGTTTGCCTGTTTCTCCTTATTTTCTACCCCTTTACCAACAGCCCTGTTCCTAGTCACTCAGCTTCTCACGCTTCCCCATTAGAACAGTTCTCAAAGGGCACTGACTGGGCAACAGCCTAGTTTTTAGCCTCTTTCACTTCCTCTGTCTCTTCCTGTGTTCCAGGTCCTCAGGACTGCCAGCTGAATGCATAAACCACTCCAGGTTTCCAAATCAGCGTATCCTAATGGCATGTGAGAATTCATGGTAGCTCTTTGCTAGATATCTCTGAAATTTATTAAGGAAGGATCTGCTTGATAGAATTCTCTCATTCAAATGAATCATTTTTATACTGAAGATTTCAGATCCTACATTGGCTGATAAATAAAAGACTTTGAACCTGAGACTCTTTAGCCCAACCTCAGATCACTTCCTGTGTATGATGTTAGTACCCTCAACTACAGGCACATTTTCTGTGCTTCAGTTGTCTGTCTGGATGTTTTATCCTTCCACATATTCCCCTCCTTCTAAGCATGGGTAAGAAGTATCGAGTGATGTCAAAATCATTAGTCCTTTGAGACTTTATCCAACTTCTTATTTGTTACACTCTGGACCAGGATGATCAAAGGACAATTGTAAATATAAATATATAGCAGTCAGGTTTAGAGAGAGTTGACTGGAAACAGAGCAGCAAGGACGGCAAGCAACTGTCTTACAAAGCTCAGTCCATTAACTCCCCGCTTGTGTTCTGAACTGATTTGATGACAGCACACCAGCAAGTATTTACCACAGAAGTCCTCAGGTCAGAAAATGGGCTGTTTTGAGTCACAAGCAAGTAGTTCTGAGAACCTACTCCTTGATTGGTTTAAGGTTTCAAAGTGATGGATGTGTATATAGGGCAGGCCAGAGGTTGGGGAAGGAGAGAGGGGAAAGAAGAGAAGAGACAGAGGAGAGGGAGAGGGAGATGTAGAGGAAGAGATAAAATGGAAAATAATCCCATTGCATCTAATGAGGCCCCACTGGACTAGCACTGAGTCCAAATCAAAATCTCAAAGGTGAGAGCAGAAAGCTCACATTTCCAGAATCAGGTCTATCCCAGTGGGTCAGAAAACACCTGACATTTACTTCTTCTAAATTTCAGAGACATCTCCTGGGAGCCAAAACCCTTTTGTTCCAAGAGAAAAGTAGAAACAGCTAGTTCAGTAACCCACTGGCCTGCTTAGCCAAATTACTACTGAGAATTAGATTTGAAGTAACAGACAGCTAAGGCAGCAGGGCAGGCTCTAGATAAATTCTAGAACCTAGAGAAATCCAGGGAGAATTCTTGCCACAAGAGGGAGCAGTGGAGTTTGGATGGATGGGAGATCATTGGGTAGATAGTCTCACTGGGGCAGGGGGTGTCTAAGGAACCATGAGGTGCTGAAGGAAATCTAACTGTGAAGTTCTAATTGTACTGAATGATGATTTAGTAATAGACATTTAACTTTAACAGACAAAAAACAGCACATAGTTTCCTCAGTTCTTAACAACTGTAAAGCAACAATATTTTTATTTGAAAGAAAAAATACATACACATTGCAAAACATACAAAGCATGCAACCTACTGGTTCTAATATCTTTGTTCTGTCTGTACATTCCTCACTCCATATTTAGTTTCTGTTTTGCTTTGGATCTTGCTTAAGTCCATGTTGTTAGAGCAGCCCGCTTCTCACAGACACACTGTTTTACCTGAAGGCATCATGCAGAATGACTGGTCATACATGAGAATGACATATATGAGGGCAAAAATGAGACAGCCTCATCCATGAGGGGAGTCAGTCCTTTATTTTGCTCCTGCGGGCCTTCCTTTTTGCTATGCACTCCCTTTAAAGGAGGAATGCAACTTGATGGAAACTACAGAGTTTTTCTCATCATTTATTTTGTCGAAGAAATTAAGCAGAAAGAGGGAAGGAACCATGCATTTACTTTGTAAGATAAATAAATGTCTATTTTTATCTGATCAAAACATGTTAAATATAGCCTGTTAACAAATGCTGAAGCTCTTGAATACATCTGATTGCTTTAGAACGTAGCTGGAAAGAGCAGCTCCTGTAATCCTGCATATTAATCCTGTAGGCATACCTCAACTTCCTTTCATAATTTTATCTGGAGTTAGAACCCTGATGCCACTGTTTTTCTCTTTTATTTATTTTTTCTTTTCTTTTCATGATCAACAGAAGGGCTATCTTGTTTTTAATCTCAATGGAAAATGATTCGGTAGAAATCATTACCTAGTAATGGTTAGGTCTACAGATAGATGGGAGCATGGAGTACAGCCTTCCTATGCCTTTAGCTCACCACTCTCCTCACCCAGCCTGTTAGGCTTTCAAGACAGTGTAGATTAAGGCGGTTAGTTTCTGGACACTCACATCCTCTGTAACCTCTGGTCAGCTCAATAATGAATGATGGTTTACCAATGCTCAGCTGTTTCCCCCTCTCTCTATTCTTCTAGGCACTAATCATTCATTTTTAATAAAACACAACAGCCATTTTAAATGGGGGAACCATCAGTGATCTTTTATAGTAAGGGAAATCTTAACTAATGAGACCTGAAAGTCAAATGGAATCCTTCAAGCTGGCAGAATTTGTAAAATGAAAACGACTTAAGAAAGCTCATCTTGCTGAAGGCACTGGGTCCTCCTCCACTAGCTCACTCACAAAGCCCAAAGATGGAGCAAGCTGTCCCTCCTTCCCCCTGCCTCCACACTCGGCTAAACGCCCAAATTAAGCAAGTTTAACAAACCCAGAAAGCAAAATCCAAGTAACACAGGATTTGAAAGAGGAACCCCAAACCAGTCATCTTTTTTCTGGCTTTGTGTTCTTAACTGAAATGAATGAAGCATCTAGATTCATTTTCCTCCCTCTTTTTCTGCAGGAGAGCTCTGGGAAAGAGGGAGCCTGTACATACGTGTGCCGCTGTGTGTGTGGGGGGCATACTTTCAGAATCCCCCCCCCCGGAAATCTTCACAGGGCAGGTCGTGGGATTGTGGATGTTCAACTGCTCATGTTTGGATATGCAAAGCGCTGCCCTGAAGCAGATCTGAACCCAATCTCCACCTCCTCAGCCTGAGACTCCATGATCAGGACGCCTGAACTCTCTTCATCACATCTCTCATTTTTTAAAAAGCTTCTTCCACTACACCTCCCACGATATCCTTTTTTTCTCTTTTTAGTCTTTACACCTCCAGCAGGACAAAGTTTGTGTTGTTATATTCACAACCACTAGTGGCTGACTACCAGAGAGAGGCAGAGAGCGCCTTCCAGGGAGCCAGGCTGAGTGGGGTTAAAACCATACCTGGTTCAAAAGCCTGGCTTTCTGCCCCTGCTCACAGACAGCATGCAACATTGCTCTCTCCCCAAAAGTCTTTGTTAAATTTGATCACTGCTGCTCTTGACTCAAGCAGTAACACTTTATTTGGGGAGGGAAATACGAATTGTCAGCAAGTCATTCATTAGAGACAGAATCCATGGGAAAGGGGGTTCAGGATGCTCATATGTTGATTTTTTTTAAAGCATCCCCAGGGCTGATTTGGGTTCTCTAGCTGACTGTCCATCTCTAAGACCTCCCCCTTCCACTCGAAGGAGGAGCCAAGGGGATCCTTGCATCTCAGAACAGAGATCATTTCCCCAAGAGCCAGCACAGCCCCGAGGAGGCACATAATGCAGCTGTAAAGTTCCCTTTGAATCCCTTGGGAAAGACGCCCGTGTGTGCAGAATCCCCGAGCCATACCAAGGCACAGTGCCCGGAGACGCGGGTACCACAGCCCACTCCCCACCAATTTTTCTCTTGCTTTCCCCTCTACCGGGCCACACCTCCCTCCTCGCCGCAGTTCTCGCAAAAGAGTACCCAGTTACACTCCAGAAGAGGTGGCTCCCAAGTGTGCCTTGGGGAAGACCCCAGGGATTACCGGGAGGAAGGATGACCACAAGAGGAGCCCTGTGGGTGGGGACGTCTGGATCTCCGGCAGCGCCGCTTGCTTTCCGGGTGGACTTAGCTCTTCGCGCCCTGAATCCTCGGAGCCGAGCCCAGCTCAGGGTGCAGCATCCCTCCTAGCAGCCAGCCCTTTTTTCCTTCAGCAGCCGGCGCCGGCGGGCGGGTATCCTCACGCCCAGAACAATTTCCCTCTTGGAGAGGCATAGACACCCAGAAAAATGTGCAGATTCGCGCATGCACACATGCGCACATACACACACACACACACACACGCACACACACACACCCCACCACCACAACCACCACCACACACAAACACACGCGCGCGCACACACACGTACAATTCAGAAGCTACTCTTGCTTAAATGCAGGGAAGCGCAACCTGGGGAACAGCAGAGGACAGTTCCCGCGTCTCCCCATTGCCTCTCTCGGCCGGGATCAGATCCTACCTGGCGGGCGTGGATGGATTCTCTCCCCGGGTCCTCCACGCTGGTTGGAAACCCGGCGCGCTCACTGCTTTTTAAAATAGCTCGCGATCAGGAAGAGGTCGCTCCCATCTTCTGCGAGAAGCACAAAGCAGGCGGCGGCGCGGCGGCCCGACTCCGGTGCAGCGCCCGCGCGAGCAGGAGCGGCGGCGGC
>NW_008340854.1:569861-573090 GCF_000622305.1 Nannospalax galili
GGCGGGGCTAGCCGGCTGGGAGGGCCGGGGCCGGGCGGCGCTCGCTCCCTCCTCGCTCCCTCCGCCTCCCTCCGCCTCCCTCCAGCGCACCCCGCCCGCCCGCAGCCTCGCACTGGCTCACACGCGCGCCGCGGCCTCCTGCACGCCACCCCCGTGCGCCCGCGGAGATCGCACGCTGCGGACCGCGGGTTGCAGGAGCCCCGCACCAGGTGTCGGGTCTCTGCAGCCTCGGCGTCTCCGCTCCGGGTAAAGCTGCTGAACCCACCCGGCCCCGCAGTGCGTGCGGGCCGCACAGCCTAGCGCGGCCGGGCACCAGGCCTTCCTTCGCCGACGCGCGCCGCCTTCCAGCGCCGCAACTTTTCTTTTGAACCTCTCTCGACTCATCCGCAGACACCCCGACCCCCCCCCCCCCCCCCCCCTTCTGAATTTGCTACTCCAGATACGTCTTTCTTCCTCCACATTCTCCTCTGCTAAAGAAGGCTTGCAAAAGATCTGGGAATGTATTTTAAACCCTTACTCTCTGTTTTCCCTTCACATTTTGATAGGCAGGAGTATATGCTAGCTACTAGATGCTGAGACTCAAATGACTAGGACACGGGTTTCCCCAGCCAAGCTCTCAGATGGATAGAATCCGGGTGTTGGTATTTCCCTCGAACATTGCAGCCCACCTGGAAATAAAGACCAAGAGACTGTGTGGTGTGAATGCGCTGCCGCGTTCAAACTACAGAGAGGAGTAAAAGCCGAGCATTAAGATTGAATCAGGAAAGACCTAATGCAGCAATCGACGAACCATTCATTGCCCTTTCCAAGAGAAGCCTTAGCATTGCCAATACATCACTTCGCCATAATTAATAAAGGAGCATTGCAGCAAGCTCTTGCTCTCTTGACAGCTCATTCATCCTTAAAAATCCTTAATGACTTGGCAGGATGAAAGGCTAGACCTACTGTGGAGTTCAGCGGCTCCCAAACCTGGCTGCGCTTCACACACACACACACACACACACACACACACACACACACACACCTGGAAGTGTGGACTGGGGGTCTGTGGATAGAAACTGACACAGATTGAAGCACAGTTTTTTTGTTTTAAGCATCACTGGATATAGATAGGCCCTTGAGCTTTGCCAAAGTGGGTGTGTCGGTGAGATGTCAGAAGCTGCTGCATAGGTGAGAGGCGGGGGCTGCAAAGAAGTTCAAGCTCTTTAGTGCAGTTCTCAGCTTATACTTACCTTGCGACTCTGTCACTCAGGCCTTAGAGAGAGATTTTGACTCGAGGAATCAGTTTAACTTTGCAAGAAAGAAGCAAGGTGGGCAGACCTGCCAGGGGCTCTTAACCCTGGCTGCTCCTCAGATCTCCAGGAGAGGTTTTTAAAAAACATCCCAGTGCTTAGGCCACACCCCATACTAATGAATTTGGACTCTCTGGGGGTGGAACCCGAGTTTCAGCGATTGGTTTTTATGTTCCCTGGTCCATTCCTAGGCCCAGGAACAGTAAAGGACTACTGCTCTGGGCTAGCCTGTGAATAACCTGGTGATTGCAGTTTCTTGCTCAGGACTGGGCCTCCATTTCTAACAAATTTACATGGGCCACGGATGCCCTCTGAAACAGGACTTCACTTTATTTAGCAAGTACACTTGGCATCCATCTAGTGACTATGGGCATCGTGGTCGGCCGAAGATATTCCAAGCTGGTTCTTGTCTTGAAAACTGCAGAAATTCTGCCTTGCTAAGGTCAAGTTCCTTTCTTAACGGTTCAGGTATTTTCTGGAAGCCCCGCTGTTATCACGCGGACTTTTGTTAGACAGCACAGGCTGACGCTCGGGGGACACAGAAGGTCACCATCATTCTACGAGAGTGTGCCCTCAGCCAGACATTGTTTTAGATTCCTGACTTCCAGGGACTGTGGGAGGCAGATGTTTGGCTCACATTCAAAGAAAAAGGCTTGGGGAGAAAAATGGCTGCCTTCGAAAGCTTCTTTTTTTTTTTTTTTTTTTTTTTTTTTTTTTTTTCCTAAAAAAAACTTATAGCTGAAGACTCAGGCAGTGGAGACAGAGCGAGGTCCAAGGTCCAAGTAGAAGGTGTGAGTGAACTATAGTTCACTGGAATACGTGTTGTGGGAGAGGCAAGCACAGGTGCTGCTGTTCAGGCACCTTAGTGAAAGCACTGATTTCCTTGAAAGTATGTATGTGACAGGAGTGGGTGGGTGGTCAAGGGTCCTAGGCTTGTCTATGCTCCCAGAGTCATCCTGTCAAGGGCTGAGAAGACATTAAACTGCATATCACTCCTCTTTGTTCTTTGCCAGTTGAAACTGATAGGTTAATTTTGATTCTTAGTGAAAACCTGCGTTAAATGGTCTTTTCATCTAGAATCATTTTCAGAGGCAGTCTCATGGCCTAGTGATTTGGTATACATGTTGATTTGGCTCAGTATCTGAGCCCCTAATTTTCTTTGTCTTTCAGTTCTCATTAAAGGCATATTTATAATGGTTCCAAAGCCCCAGGGCAATGCAACCCTTTTGCTCCCTCCTTCCTAAATGTCATACATGACTGGATTTTTATTGCAAGAATTATCAAAGCTACATCACTACACAAGTTATGGGGGACTACTACTGTACCCAAGGAACCAGTGAGGCTGCTGCAGACTGGAGCTACAGGAAAAAAACAAAATATGCAAGATGAGGATTTACATCCCAGTAGCAACAATATTTTTAATGGTATTCTTACAAATTGGGTGCAGTTTTTTGCTGTGGACATGGGATAGCAGTCTTACTAACCAAAGATTATGTCACAACTGCTTAGGGGACTCAATGGAAAAATTGCTAACATTTGATATATCCTAAAGATGGCTCATATTGTGATGAGTTATTTCCTAGAAGACATTTATTGGGTCCATCAGCAAATTCATTTCCAGACTAAATGTAAATAATGTGAATTAGACCCAATTTTATAGACAGTCTATGGAAAAGTGAGATCAAGGTTTACAAATTTAATTTTTTTTTTTTTACAGTTAATACTGTATTGAAACAGGCAGTGATTCTCATCACAGAGAAAACAAGTATTCTGCTGTAGTTGTTTACATTTTTACTTTGAATTATCTGGACAGGTATACGACTGTTTTTTTTTTTTTTTTTTTTTTTTTTTTTTTTTTTTTTTTTTTTTTAAAAAAAAAAAAAAAAAAAAAAAAAAAAAGAGGACGATAAATCTTTCACTGTGATATATCAAAATAA